>NW_027175854.1:14640000-14692500 GCF_023055335.1 Clinocottus analis | reverse complement strand
GCGGCCCCGGCGGGAGGGGCCGGCAGCCCGCTGTCCTGCATGTTCTCTGGTCCTCTGAGCACCAGAGAGGGAAACCCAGTGCAGAGATCCTCAGAGCAGAACGTCTCACTTCCTGTTCTCTAGATGAGGCTGAGTATCCTCAGACGTTCCCCATGAGCGAGGGGGGCGGGGCATGGGGGGGTCGTGGATGGGGGATAGTAACTCACTCCCCCTCACATACACGCTGGTTTCTGAGTTTTAGTTATTTAAATGATCTAAATGACCGGTCTCTGCGCTTGAGGCAGAAATCTACTGAAGGCTGCTGAGCAGCAGAGAGCCTTTAAGAGGTTGACACACACCACAGAGCCCTGGAGGACCTCCTCTTAGAAGCACACACACCACAGAGCCTTGGAGGACCTCCTCCCAGAGGCACACACACAACACAAACACACACACACACACACACACAAACACACACACACACACACACACACAGAACCAGTGAGGACATCCTCCCCAACGTAATATCTACTTTCTGGCTCTGCACCAGCAGCTCCAACTCTCCACATGTCTGACTGGAATCATCCAAATAAAACACACACACACACACACACACACACACACACACACACACACACACACACATAAACACACGCACACAGCGTTCCTCGGCTCTAATCAGCTTACGGGCTTCAGACTTCACGGCCCGTTCAGGAACAGGACTGTGCTGCAAACACATTGACCACAAACGTGCAAATCAGCAAGCCTTGACCCTACCCCCAAACCCCCCCCCCCTCCCACACACACACACACACACACACACACACACACACACAGGTCAATCTAACCTCTGTGCAATATGCAACTACCTTCTTAAGGCCCGAGCACAAGAAACTTGTTGATTTTGACATACATGACTCAGGACTAGGGATGGGTATCGCTTGGGTTTTTTCCGATACCGGTGCTAAACCGATACTTTTCAAACGATACCAGTGCCTAAACCGATACTTTTTTATGACCAAGGCCATTTTTTTCTTCTAATTGAACAATATATTAACTGTTTGAAGTATACTATGAATATAAATACATACAAAACACTTCAAACTTTTTGACTTCAAACTATAAACTATATATATATATATATATATATATATATATATATATATATATATATATATATATATATATATATAGTTATATATAGTTATATATAGTTATTTATTTATTTTAAAAAAGAACAGAGCAGCATCAGGTGGCCTGATAGGGAGCGTTTGCAACAGAACACTGGTAAAACTTTTTGAGTTTGGCTCTATAGCACCCCCTAGAGTTATTTTTGGGCCACACCCTTCCAATGACCGATTGACTTGAAATGTGACACATATGTCCGGTTGTGTCTGCTCTACGAAAAAAGTCAATATTTTGTGAAAGAAGAAATTATTCCGAACTCCACTACACTCTGCCTGATAGACACCACATTGGCTGTTGATCTTAATTGGTTCAATGTCATCAAAGGATATCAAAAGCTTGTTGATATCTCATAGTGTTTATAAAATATAGACCAATGAACATTTAAGGGGCGTGGCTTAGTACATCAATCCACATAACGTCCTAAACAATTGGCCTATCATCACCAAATGTATAGCATATGCTCACATAGCATTCTTTAACTTACCCTATAATTTTCATTATATTCAAGCACTCGGGGGCGCTGCAATGAATCGGACAATGTCTGCTTTTTTGCCATTTTTCATAGTTTTTAGGTTTTTTATAAATAAACAAACTTCTTCTCCAAAATGTTTGCGATCAACCTCAATTTTGGTCAAAGATGATCTGAAGACCTTGATGCTCAAAAGTGATCAAATTGGTTAGTCGTCCTTGGACGGCCTTGACGTGGTGGCCATGACACGCCCATTTCCTGCAGTTTTGCCAAGAAAGGGGAAGTTGTTGTAACTCCAATCTACACTATCCAATCTGTGCCTAATATATCATGCATGATGCTGGTTCAAGAGTGAACACAATTCCATGCAAAAATGCTCACATAGTCATAGCGCCACCTACTGGACAAACGTGAATGACACATTTCATACGTTGATGTATTACTCGTGGCCAGTTGACCAGATCAGTGTCAAATTTTGTAAGCAAAGCCGTAACACATTGATGATACTTCATCGCGAATATTGTAACTTTTTGTTAAATGCGTCATTCGCCATGAAAAAAAAACCTTTTTGTGATTGTCCCTCACTGTTACTTTACTGTGTTCATTCTTTTGACTTTGTTCATTATTCTGTTTACTTTGTTCTTTTCCCTTGTAAAACACCAGCATTAGTTGTACAGTATATTATTACGTAGTGTTGCGTTCAGGAGACCACACACAAACCGTGGTATAGACGGACATGCAACTCTCACCCGAGGGGTCCGCGTGCCCGTGGCGCTCCGCGCCGCTCTCGTCGTCGCCATACTGCTCCTCTCGGTCGTGGGCGTAGCCGCGGGGCGCGTGCTCGCGGTGCGTGTGGTGGTCGTAGTGCAGGTGCCGCGAGTCGCGCTCCGCGTCGCTGCCGCTGGAGTGATGCCGGCGCCTCTTCCGCCTGTGAGAGGCCGGAACCCCGATGAACACCGGCTGGGGCTCTGGGGGCGGGAGATTTGTCAAAGTAAATATAAGTAAACAACAGAAGTGTAAACACACAAACAAACAGATATACAGGAAGGTATGTGAGCCCCCAAAACATCCCCGTAATTATTGTCTGATTTTCATCTTTACGATGGTCCTTGAACACATCATGTGTGGCTTTAGGAAAAGCAGCCAAAACGAAGCTTAACATTAGGATATTTCAACAAAAATATAATTTACCACAAATAAACTGTTTACTTTCACCAGATTGTGTTAAAAACATCAAACTCTGATCTTCTCAGTGAAACTATGACGTCACGAGTGATACACCTGAGACAGTCATGTGACCACATGAGGAGGAACTCTGACTGAACTTCAGGAAGCAATAATCTGTTCTTTTTATTTGTCTGCTGGCAAAGATATTTACTAAAATGTTGAGAGTTTCCTGTTAAATCGAGCGTGTTTCTCAGATCCAGAACCGTTAATAGAAATGATGATTGTAGTTCTTAATTTAACTTATTGTTTTCCTCACCGTCTTCGTCCTCGTAGCGCCGGTGACCTCTGCTCCTGCCGCGCTGCCAGTCGTGATGGTCCATGCTGAGAAAAGACAACACACTTCAACCTTTTGAACCCCATTCCCCTCCAGCAGCTTTTCGGCACTAACAAAAAATTATCTCTCAATTATCTCGGCAACCACATTGTTTATTAACTTCATTTAAATTTCTACAATACCGTAACCCTCGTGAGACGATGACGTTGGTTTTAAAAGAAATAATAAGTAACCGTTTTGGCTCAGAGGGTTTTATTGCTGCTTATTTCTCCCTGCTTGAAGATGTCGGGGCGGTCTGCTAGCCTCTGTGTGTAAACAGTGAAAAGTGATAAAATGTCGTATTTAAACTAACAATGAGGATTCAAAGCATACAGTAAACCTTCAATGATACAAATGAATGAGAGACAATAGTTTGATTAAAAGAATAAACATTTATAAAGATGCCTGTATGTATGCCTGCTTATATTTTGAGCCTCTTTCTCTTAAAAGCATATTCATTGTTTCAAACTCAGCGTAAATGAACAACATGAACACATGAATATAACATGAACACATGAATATAACACATTTACTGGACTTTCATTACACTTTGGGGGATTTTATTTTTCTCAAGGACTTTTCCAGGTTCTCTATGAGCATATCAACTCTGCAGAGGGACCAGACTGCGGCTCTAGTCCAGCTGGAAACCCCCCAAAAAATCAATAAAAAAGCTGGGATTTCCCAGCATTCAAAGCGAAAATGCTGCTGGACTTTGTTTTCCATCGTTTGGTTAAAAAGTACAAGTTGGCTATTTAAATGTAACTGCGTGTGATGAACCCGCTGGAGAGTAAATGAGCCTCAGAGACGACATTGTCATCATCAGCTCTGCTTCCTCTTCCTCTTCCTGAAGCTCCATGACGTTTTCTAGGCTGATCAATAAATGTCATTGTGATCGCTTCCTCGTCCCTGAAGCTGATCAGTGACTGTGAAGGACAGTCACATGAGTCTAGTCTCACACACACACACACACACACACACACACACACACACACACACACACACACACACACACACACACACACACACACACACACACGCACACACACACTAATGAGAAGCATTGGGTCATATTGAACCTTTTCAAATGGAAATCAGGAGAGAAAAAAGCTTTAAGCTTCTTTTCAAAGTGAAATTTTGCTTTTTGTTGATGTTCAGAGACGATGTCATCGACACAATTATGCTTTTTATAAAATATCTTTTGAGGAAAAACAGTAATTAGAAGCCTCGGAGACGAGGTTATAGTTTCCCTCTCCAGGCGTATATCCTGATAAACAGTGCCGGCCGCGGGGCGGTGAGCTGATGACCTGCAGGACGCGTTACACGTCACATGAATTCATGACATCATTTTGTCCGCTTGTGGTTTTTGTTGATGAACTTTTGCAGATAAAAACAACAATGAAAGAGTTGAAGTTTGAGTCGTTTCTTCTTCGACTGTTCTCCAACAAACCAGCAGCAGAGCGAGCGTGTATGTGCACGCGCATCGTGTACTAGTACACTAATTAGTACACATGCATTGACTGACGTGCTGAACGAGGCCAACCGGAGAGTCGATACCCGGAGAGGAATAATCTGAATGCTTGTTGAAATTCATTTATTTTTATTATATATATATATATATATATATATATATATATATATATATATATATATATATATATATATACATATATATATATATATATATATATATATATATATATATATATATATATATATATATATATATATATATATAGTTGTATTTTAGTAGAATACTAAAAGCAGCGCTGAGTTCACTTCAATCATAATATCACATTAACAACATTATGTTCCTCATCACGAGACGTTCTGTCTCTTTGAAACAAAACGAATGAAGATAAACTCAAAGGTTCATAATATTTTACTCAGTGACCTCCGACCCCTCATGATAATGATGATGATGATTATTATTATTATTATTAGCAGTAGTAGTAGTAGTAGTAGTAGTAGTAGTAGTAGTAGTAGTAGTAGTAGTAGTAGTAGTAGTAGTAGTATATAAACGCTTTTCTGAATATTAAAACCAGCGTGAAGCAGAAAGATAATGAAAATTCAGGACTCACCTGACGAGAGACGGAGCAAAGAATCAAAATGAAGAAAGTACCTCAGAAAGTATCCTAGAAAGTACTTCAGTATTTATGTCAAAGTATCCTGGAAACTACAAAGTATTCAACTAAGAAAAATACAGAAAAATACTGCGACCCTATTTCAACAACTGATCAGACGGTCTGAGCACTATATCCTGGACGCTGTGTGTGTGTGTGTGTGTGTGTGTGTGTGTGTGTGTGTGTGTGTGTGTGTGTAAAATCCATATACATTTTCCTCTGCTTTCTATATAACGAGTGAAAGCGCTTCATTCACTTTGTATTAAAGTATATTTCAGATAAACTTTAGCATAACTATTATTAACTATTATACTTTAGTATATTCATTATTTTACTTGCGTATAATAATATAGTATAGTATAATCTCATGCAGTATTTGCGCATCTTTATACTTCTGTATTACAGACATTTTATTCCGCTTCATTAGCAGGAATATTTTGACTTTTTTTCTGAATATTTTGTGAACGTAAACGTTTTTCGTGGGATTCATTGACAGTAAGGTTAATTCATAATAATAATATTTTCTCTCAAAAGCAATTGAAGAATAAGGAAAATGCACTTAAAACACAACTTATACAGACATAAAACTAAATACTTATAATTTTGAGTTTGATACACACATACTACATACTTTGAATGTGATGTATTGATCATAAGAATAATATAAACTGATTATCACTAAACACATCCTTTAATTAACAGGATGACGTGGTGCTGCACCGCGAGTCGCCGCCAGAGGGCGCTGTTTGGCAGCCGGAGATGATGACGTCGTCTGCTGCACACAGAGCAGAGTGAAAACAATTTGGCACAAGAAGCTGAAAATTATTATGTATTCATACTATGTATGTCTTCATAGATCCACACAGAAGGAAATTCATAAAGCAAACATAAGAATACGCGTTAATAAATAAATAAACAAACAAAAAAGACAAAAACAAGGAAAATAAAGGAGAAAAGTCATATTTAAGAAAAACTGTATACAATATAAACATCACATTATATTATATATAATCTAATATTCATAATTATGCAGAATACTCGTGTATCTAGGATGTTATATAGTGTATAACTATAACGATACTCAGTAGAAAGCACATAATAACACAGCATAGTATATATAATTATATATAGTTTTGTTCAAGAATAAATCTAAATCCTATACATTCGTGTAGCAGGAGATAAGATAAAACATGAAGTATATTTTACCAATCTTAATGAATAAAATGATCTCTCCTGACCACCAGGGAGCGACTCCTCTGGTTGTATAGAAGTCTATGCTTCATGTGTTAAAGCTGCATTCTCTGCATCATTATATTTTATATATAATATAGTATTTCTTGATTAAGGAAACAGAGTATATGTACACCATTTCTATTATTGAATGAATCCTCTCTGGACTTGTGTGAATAATCTGATTTTATATTTAATTCCAAATTGTTTTGTGTATTTAATCTATTTTTTCTTATGTATTCATAGGAGTCTTATTTGATATTCCTGACCGGCTCCGGCTTCCCGTCTCTCCGTCATATCTTTCCATTTATTTCTCATCATGTTCTTCATCTTCTTCATCTTCTTCTTCTTTATTTCTCTCCACGTGTTCGTATTAAATTTCTGCCGCTTCATGAATCAACCGATCAGAAAGATAAACACAACACGCTTTTGTTCAAAGAGCTTTCTGGAGGATGATCCGGTGTGACCGTGGCAATCACACACACACATGCACACGCACATGTACACACACACACACACACACACACACACTCACACACACACGCACATACACGCACACGCACTCGCACATAAACATTTCATATCTGATGTAATAACTGGAGCGAGGATCGGGGCTTCGGGACAAAAGAAGCTGATTTCACTTTTTTTTCTCCTGCATTTAGCCTTGACACACACACACACACACACACACACACACACACACACACACACACACACACACACAACATATTTTAAAATTGATTATGATGAAAATGTGTTTCAGTACATTCTTGTTGCAACAGGATTTTAAGATTTTGTTAATCACAGCTATAATTATGTTTCTTTATCATATTCTTCAAGATCTTCAAGACAACTTAAGCGATGAATAAAACGTTTTTATTGAATTATAAATTAATGTTTTATAAAAATTAATCAGTAGTTGAGGAAATACTCGTATCTTTTATTAAATTAAATTAGTATTACAATATTTTTTGTACTGAATGAAGTATAAAAATACATATGTTCTGTTTTTTGTATTATTATTATTTACACCCAGAATTACAGTAATGACTTCAATAAAATATGATATTTAATAAATTATGTATTTTGAATTAAAATCACAGTTCTTGTTCTTTTATGTCACGTATGAATACATGTAACACAAACAGCCCAAAGAGAAGACATATCTATATTATAATGTGTAATTGGCAACACAAAGCCGACGCCTAGTAAACTAAACAAAACTTATAAAATCACTTTCTGGCTTTTGTACTGTTGAAACCAGCTGTCGATGCAGATGAAACACCCCCCATGTGTCACTTCGCCTCCTCATCACTTGTCCAGACATGAGCTGTCTACCTGCTCCAGCCGCCAGCTGAGAGGCGCAGGTGATGAATGAGATTGAATTCCTGGTTCAGTGTTTAGTTTTCTTTCCCTCCAGTGGATTCTAAATATCTCCGATCTGATGCGACACACAGACTCAGTTAGTGGAGGAGAGCCAGGAGACAAACAAGGTTTTTATTATTTCTATGGTGCAGCTGACATGCAATCTAGTGACATCATGATCTTCATGACCTTCATGACCTGTGTGACCTTTACTCATTGAGCCTTTAATTCACAGCAAGACGGGTCAGACGGGGGCGAGCTGATGTAGCAAGAATATGTGGTCATACCCCGTTACTTTCGTGACATGCTACTTTGGTGACCCGCTACTTTGGTGACACGCTACTTTGGTGACCCGCTACATTCGTGACCCGTTACTTTCGCGACATGCTACTTTCGTGACTCGCTACTTTTGTGACTCGTCACTTTTGTAACATGCTACTTTCGTGACACACTATTTTCGTGACACACTACTTTGGTGACTCGTTACTTTTGTGACATGCTATTTTCATGACATGCTACTTTCGTGACTCCTTACTTTCGTGACATGCTACTTTCGTGAAACGCTACTTTGGTGAAACGCTACTTTCGTGACTCGTTACTTTGGTGACTCGTTACTTTCGTGAAACGCTACTTTCGTGACTCGCTACTTTCGTGACATGTTACTTTCGTGACATGCTACTTTCGTGACTCGCTACTTTCGTGACATGCTACTTTCGTGACTCGCTACTTTCGTGACATGTTACTTTCGTGACATGCTACTTTCGTGACATGTTACTTTCGTGACATGCTACTTTCGTGACTCGCTACTTTCGTGACATGCTACTTTCGTGACTCCTTACATTTGTGACATGTTACTTTCGTGACATGCTACTTTCGTGACACGCTACTTTCGTGACAGCTACTTTCGTGACTCGTTACTTTTGTAACAACTAAGTAAAACATTTAAAAAATGTGAAAAACTTTTACGTTGCAATTAAAAAAACTGATTGACTTTTTTTTATTGCCTTTTTTTAAAATAAATGTTAAAACAACATTATAGTGTCATAAACCATCTATTCATTATTCATAGACTGCCACCTGTTGTGGACATTTAAAGCCATCACATTACATAAGTCAATATCATCACAGCGACTCAGAGCGAGCTAATCCTGCTGAGTCCTGATGAATTATTCCGTATTTCAGAGAGATTTCCAATATCTGATATCGGCCAGCGAAGAGCAGGACGAGCACGTGTGTAAATGGGGAAGTGGTGAGAGAGAGAGAGAGAGAGAGAGAGAGAGAGAGAGAGAGAGAGAGAGAGAGAGAGAGAGAGAGAGAGAGAGAGAGAGAGAGTGTGTGTGTGTGTGTGCACGCGCGCGCGTGGGGTGTAATAGTGGAGGGAATGGGTGTGGTGGGTCTAAACAGCCTGGATAACGTCAATTGCGCGCGGCGTCGCTGGGTGTTTGGTGCGTTTTGGACCGCGTGCGTAAAAACGTCTCCACCACAAAATGTGGGAATTGCGCCGTTTATTTCTTTTACATTTCCACGGCTCCTTCTCCTCCCAGACAGGAATCCAGTCCCGTAACAGGACTCTGCTCTATTTTTAAACTCCCAGCGAGCCGAGGTCCAGAAACATGGACTCTCTCTCCAACGCCACCAACGTCTCCGCCAACCGCAGCGACGGCTTCAATCAGTTCGTGCAGCCGGCGTGGCAGATCTCTCTGTGGGCCGTGGCGTACTGCAGCATCGTGGCGGTGTCGGTGGTCGGGAACATGGTGGTCATCTGGATCATTCTGGCGCACAAACGCATGAGGACCGTCACAAACTACTTCCTGGTGAGAGCTTTAAACACTCAAGAAGAAGTCATGTTTACCTCCATGTCTCTGTTTGATAATGCAACTTGTGATGTTTGGGATGATTGTGTTTGATGAAAGCAGATGTAGATGCTGCTCGCACACAAACAGGTGCTCTTGACAGAGGACCAACTGCAGCAATCCATCATTTAAATATAGTCAACCAAATAACACGTGTTGCTTTTTGGTAAATTGTGTTTAGTACACAGTTGCACTGCACATGTCATTTTTCATTTTCTTGCTTCAATTGTCAAAAAGCACATTAAATTAGTTATAGCTCAAGTATACACAACAGTAATGATGGTGTAGAGTATTACAGACAAACAGAAACCAGTACTGACTTTTAGAAATTGGAAGTTATTGCTGTTATTAATTCCAACACAGCGTCAAGATAAATCAATAAATAAAACCGTCCGTACCACAGAAACACTTCATGAATCTAATGAGAGAGCTCAATTTAGTATCTTACGATCGGACCTCGAGCAGATTTGAATTTCTCCGGCTGTGTCGCCGCAGTGAGAACTGGTGCTGGACAAAAGGATTCTCCTTTGTGCCAAGAGGGGTTGAGAAGGCAATGATGTGTTTGTGTTTCTTCATTAAAGTCACCTCCACGCCCCTGAACACTGGAGATGCTCATCCAGGCGTTGGGTGAAATATTCAGATTGAGGGACTCTGATAGGACTTTGAATATTGTCTCCAGTAGTTTGTCAGGTGAGAGCAGAAGCAGAACATGTGAATGAGATCTGCTGGTGAGCCGTGACATCTATTCCTTTACACTGAGTGCCTTGAACTGTAGTACATTTAAACGTGCACACATTACACATTTCAGACCAACTGCACGTGACCGAGTTGATTAACAAATGCATCTCTCTGGACTCTCATTAAACCACAAAGAAGGAAAAACTGAAATGTATGAAGGAACACGATGCATCAAAGTCTTATTTTCAACACGTAGCTCTGTTTTGTGAAACCAGAAGTCCAACAGATCTTAAATCTACGGTCACATGAGACAAAGAAAGATGTAAATTATCACTTTTCTGAAGCGAATGTTTGCAAAATAAATGATTAAAATACTAATTGCCTATAATTTTTCTTCTGTTATGATTAATTTAATAAAATTTGAGCTCAGATAATTGTCGCCCTGCTACCTCACAACATTTAGAAAAGCACGGAGGATAATACACATTTAGTTCTTTCAAATGAAACGAGAGATATCAGAAGGAACCATCTGTTTTCGTATTGATCTCCTGCAGCAGCAGATCTCCATTCGGCCCTTTTTTTTCCTCCAGCAGCCAATCAGATTCATTCGTTTCTTCAACAACAAAAATGTCTTAGAAGATATTAGAGACATCTAAATTGAGTTGACAAAAAGTCAATATGTCTTCAGACACCTGCAGTGGCGGTGCAGCAGGAGGCCGGTCGATGTTTCTGTGGAGCTCCGTCACACCTGCAGCAACACGAGGCAACAGGAAGCTTCATCATGCTGACGAGCATTAATGTTCTGTTCCAGTTTACATCCATTCAAGTAATTAAATCATGAGGAATTGTTTTTATTCGCTGCTGATCTGTGCCATGTCATCAAGAGCCTCCTTAACAACATGTAGGCTCATGCACAAACAAACAGCCATTACCCAGAATGCCATTCTCCATACGACCCAGCAAGAAGACTTTTAAAGTCTGATGTTGAGCTGAAACAACAGCAATCACCTGGAACTCAGCTGCTTTCTCAGAAACAGAGAGGCTCATGGGACGACCATTGACTCAGGGGGGATTACTCACTCGTCCCACCGGGCTTAAAGGGTCAGGGCCATCCCACAAACACACTATGACAATTACAAAGAGACACAAAACAACTACAATGAGACACAAAACAACTACAAAAAGACACAAAACAACTACAAAGAAACAAAGAACAACTACAATGAGAAACAAGAAACTACAAATAGACACAAAACAACTATAAAGAGATACAGAACAGTTTAACAAAAGACACAAAACAAGACAAACAAGAGACACAAAATTACAAAAAAAGACACACACAGCAACTAGGAGACACAAAATGGCCACAAATGGAAATTAAACGACTACAGACACAAAATGATTTTAAAATCACAAAATGGCACAAAATGACAAAAAAGACAAACACTAACACAAACAACGAGCAGACACAAAATGGCCACAAAGAAAAATGAAACCACTACAAAGAGACACAAAACAATTCCAGAGAGTTATAAAACGACCAAAAAGGAAGAATGGTTTTGTGCCCTGGGTCCTGACTGACAGACGCGGAGCCGTCCCGTCCGTGTGTTCGGATGTAAAGCGCCTGTCCCTCGCTCTTCTGCAGGTGAACCTGGCCTTCGCCGAGGCCGCCATGTCGGCCTTCAACACGGTGATCAACTTCACCTACGCCGTGCACAATGAGTGGTACTTCGGTCTGGTGTACTGCCGCTTCCACAACTTCTTCCCCATCGCAGCCATATTCGCCAGCATCTACTCCATGACGGCAATCGCTCTGGACAGGTGTGTGTGTGTGTTATGAGACTGTGTGTACTGACATAAATGTGTTTATACCGTAACTAAACATCTTAAATCCGACAGAAGCCATAAATGTGTCCCTTACAACAGTGCAATGGAGAGGTAACGTTATTTAACATGAAGACATTTTTGGACTCTTGGATTGTTCTATGAGAGGTTATGAGCCCTGCTAGTAGCCATGTGAGTATTTTAGCACGTTAGCTCACATTTCTTGCAGGTATTTGGATGGAAAGCTTTGAAAAATGGTGCGAAATTCTGTAACTCATACACAATATGTAGTTATTTAAACATGCAAAACCACCTGGGTGTATGAAGGCAGTAGAGAGCAGTACCTGATGTGACGTCCTGGCGTTAGGTACATGGCGATCATCCACCCGCTGCAGCCGAGGCTGACCTCCACAGAGACCCGGGTGGTGGTCCTGGTGGTCTGGATGCTGGCTCTGCTGCTGGCGTTCCCTCAGTACTACTTCTCCGCCACCGAGCTGCTGCCGGGACGCACCGTCTGCTACATCGACTGGCCCGAATACCACGCCGCCGACTTCAAGAAGATGTGAGTACCTGACGTACCGAGGATGAATGCAGCTTTAACACATGAAGCATAGACTTCTATACAACCAGAGAAGTCGCCCCCTGGTGGTCAGTAGAGACATTAGTCTCATAATATAACAATCAGATAACAAAGAGATCTTCACCATGAATAATGATGCAGGACACTGAACTCATGGAACGTAGTAAAACTTTCAACAACACGTCATCCATATATTTTTACCTCTTGTCTCAGATACTATGTGTCCGTGACGCTGCTGATCTACTTCATGCCCCTCGGCATCATGGGATGCGCGTACACCATGGTGGGCATCACCCTCTGGGCGAGCGAGATTCCCGGAGACTCTTGTGACCACAACAAGGAACAGCTGATTGCCAAACGCAAGGTGATGCACACACACAACACAAACACACATATACGCTCACATCCACACAGACATCCACACACAGACACACTGGCACACACACGTACGCACACACATACACAGACATAAGCACGTACGCTCACATGCACAGACACACGTGTCTTCCTGTGTCTCGTTACATAAACATCTAATTTAATGGTTTTAATCCCTTAAACACTGAGCGGTGACTCTCAACCCGCTACACGCTCCTGGGTTTTTTTGCCCTGCGGCAGGTGGTGAAGATGATGATCGTGGTCGTGTGCACCTTCGCCGTGTGCTGGCTGCCGTACCACGTCTACTTCCTGCTGCACCAGTTCTTCCCTGACCTGTTCGAGCAGCGCTACATGCAGCAGGTGTACCTGTCCGTCATGTGGCTGGCCATGAGCTCCACCATGTACAACCCGCTCATCTACTACTGCCTCAACAGCAGGTCAGAGGTGGCGAGCCGTCTGCTCCTCGGCCCGCTCGTTAATCTGTCTGTAACCCCGCCCCCTTTGTCTGTAACCCCCGCCGCTTGTGTCTTTAACCCCTCCCTTTTAATCTCCCCTTCAGGTTCAGAGCCGGCTTCCAGCAGGTGTTGTGCTGCTGTGCGGCCACCAGGGCCAAGGAGCAGCTGGAGCTCAAGTCACCGCGCTACCTGCAGACACAGGTGAGGGGCGGAGCTCAGGTACGAGTCAAGTTAGAGACCGGCACAACGTGGACTAGACCCAGACCCTCTAGACCAGATCCTCTAGACCACATCTAGCTTCACCTGCAGCCGGAGCTCTGGAGGGAGGAGGAGAGCTCAGCTCCCGGCGGCAGCAGCGACTCTGTCTCCTCTTCACTTCTTCCTCCTCCCTTCCAGAACCATCACCACCTGAAGTTTCCTGGTCGTGACTCTCCTGACTGACTCCTCCCCTAACTTCTGTCTCTGCAGGTCAGCATCTACCGAGCCAGTCGGATGGAGACCGTCGTCTCTGTCGCCGTCCAGCCGGAGCAGAAGACGTTCACCAGGAGCCCCGACGGGACCCCGCAGTAGAGCCCTGCAGTAGACACCCGCAGTAGAGCCCTGCAGTAGAGCCCCGCAGTAGAGCCCTGCAGTAGACACCCGGCAGGGCCCCGCAGTAGAGCCCTGCAGTAGAGCCCCGCAGTAGAGCCCTGCAGTAGACACCCGGCAGGGCCCCGCAGTAGAGCCCTGCAGTAGACACCCGGCAGGGCCCCGCAGTAGAGCCCTGCAGTAGAACCTCGCAGTAGAGACCTACAATAGACACCCGACAGGGCCCCGCAGTAGAGGCCCGCAGTAGACACCTGACAGGGCCCCACAGTAGAGCCCCGCAGTAGAGCAGCACCGTCAGCTAAAGGGTGAACGTGTGCCGCTGGACAGGAAGTGGTGCTGGTCCGGTGGTTCTGTTCTTTACTTGAGTTTTTTATATTTGTTACGTTCAACACATTCTGTCTTCCAACGCGACACACAGCGGGTCGACACCAGAACATACGTGTGCTGAGAAGCTTCTAAAGACGCTGCAGCTTGTTTACGTTCTTCTTCTGCTCCACATTTAAATGTTCACAAAACCTGAAGAATATAAAATATATAGTTTATGACGTTATTTCATTTAATCTTCTTCACACCTTCTTCTTCTTCTTCTTCTTCTTCTTCTTCTTCCTCTCCTCCATTTCACTCGGCTGTATCTGATGACCCTCTCAGTAAACAGCCGCCTCCACCTGAACTCTGGTAGAAACTCACCGGCTAACGTGAGCCACCGCGACACTTGACTCGCGGCATTCTGAGGCTAGTTTAGGGAAGCGTGGTCCTCCAACAGTGTCGCGCCAAGTCTGTGACGCCGTGTGTGTGTGCTGTTGTGTGTGCGTGTGTGTGTGTGTCTGTCTCACACCTGTTGTTCAGGATTAGCTCTCGTTGTTTTGACAATGTGTTGCGCGGGTTCGGTCTGCGGCGGTCAGGTCGCTGAGCGGCCAAATATAGACGACCGCACATTCTGTGGACGGCGTCCTGCGAGGAAAAAGAAAATGACTGGAAAAAAACACGGGAGCAGTGCCGCCGCTCGAGCGCGACCTCGCGAGGACGACAATGGAGAGGACGTGGGCTATTTCAGCCTCGCAGACAACAGCTGCTGCCACGCCGGCGGTCACATGGCGCAGATTCCCGGCTCCGTGCATTGTGTCGAGCTCACAGAGGACCAAACAGTATCACGTTGTGACGTCTGTTGTCACTTGTTTGTTCCGTGTTATTTACACGGGAAACGACGCGGCGTCGACTTGCTGTTCAACATTAAGGACGCGTCGTTATCTGGGTGAACCAACCCTTTAAAACGCTTTAAGCCCGAGAGTTCTACAGTATATGACCACGATGTCAGTACCAGACGCTCTCGTCCTTGATCTCCAATGAATCCACAAATTATGTTTAAACTGAGTTTCAGCATAAATATAATCAAAAGTCAAGAGTCTGAGCAAAAGATTACTCCTCTGTTGCTCCACAAGTTGTTTAATTGTATTGTTTGATGCCTTCCCCCGTCCTACAGAGTAATACTTTAGAAAGATTACAATTTTAAAGCATCAGAATCTGCAATAATAATTACAAAAAACACAAGCATTGACATGTAAGGAAGCCTATTTAGTCCAGAAACACTGTTTTTCGGTTCAGTATGTGATGGTCTAAGTTGATTTTGTTTCCCACAGTCTCATTGGTTACAAGGATGCGTTTGTGACTGATTTAGTGAACTTGTCGTAACTTGATTTAGTGAAACTTTATAATCGCTTCGTCATTTTAAGCCGTTTACAGAATTTTTAAAATGTAACGATTAAAAAAAAAAAAGTAAACCGACACTTCTCTTCTCAAATGGGTTGCGGTACTTTAGCAATTTAAAAGAATTAAATCTGAACTGTGTGTGAGGAGAAAACACAGTTGCAGGCTTGAACAAACATCATTCTCAGAAGGGGCAAAAAGAGCTGCGGGCTCATGAGGTTCATGGTGGTTTTCAACCTGCTCTTTATTTTAGTGTTTTCAATGCGGACAACCGGTCTTTAAATTGGTCCTGTTGTGAAGGAAAGAGCTGCAATGTTCTGCAACTCCTCGCTGTCATTGAGGTCCATAGAAAGAGCTCGTTGTTGCCTCCTACAGGCTCAGATTTTAACTACACGTCTCACAAAATTATGTAAAATAAGACAAAGAGAACTCTGACTCTGAGGAATCTCTCGCTGGAGGAGAAGTCTCGTTCTGAAAACTGAACTATACAACATTTTCCTTTAATAGTGTTTGAGAACCACTGATAGCTATTAAGTACTCATGTGTTTGATGTCCATGTACACAGACATGTGTGACATTACTGTTTTTTACTGGCTGACATTCAACTTAGTAGGCATTAATAATCCTGAGAAAATAGTAATGTATAAAAGTAAACTGACACCCTGAAGAAGGTTCCACAGCCCAAATATTTTTGATAGATTTGCATTGAATATTATCGTGACTTGAATTTTGTTATTATAATTATTAACTAATCGTTTAAAATTCATGGTGAAAGTGAAGTTGATTCTTTTTTTCTTCACAAAGCTAAATATGTCCATATATTAAAAAAATGTTTTTTCTTCTGTATAATAACTGTAAATAATAAATGTTATTCCATTATCATCATCATGGCAGCTGCTGATTATTTAATTGTCTTAGTCATGCCCATTATATATATATATATATATATATATATATATATATATATATATATATATATATATACACATATATATATATATATAAATACATATATATATATATATTGTTTATATATATATAATTTGATAAAAATATATCTAAATATATGTATTTATAGATGTTTAAAAATAAATATATAATAAGCAGGACTGTAATATATATATATACAAATTTATTTTAATTTTATATTCATATTAATATATATATATATATATATATATATATATATATATATATATAAAACACATATATAACAAGCCAACATGGAAGATTTTAGCAGACTTTGACTTGTAACATCTAAAAAGATAACAGCTGCAGATAAAGAGGTCAAACTCCTCAATCTGTGTTCTCGTAAACAGATAACAATAAAGCATCTTGTGTCAACCTGTCAATCACTTTGTAGCCCCGCCCCAAAGGCGTCCCCTACTTTATGATCTGTTTGACTCTAAATGACCATCAATTACTAAATGAACATCATGCTGTATTGAAAAAGACATAACTAGAGATTGAGGCATAAACTCATGTTTACAATGTTTACTGAGGGATTACATCAAGAGAGAAGTAGAGTCACTTATATAGACTTCTATACAACAGAGGAGTCGCCCCCTGGTGGCCAGGATAGAGAATGCAGCTTTAACACATGAAGTGTAGACTTTTATACAACCAGAGGAGTCGCCCCCTGGTGGTCAGGAGAGAGAAGCTTGAGGAACCTTATGTAACCTTCAGGGAGGCGTTATTTATCATGGATTTTACAAGCAGCTGAGAAATCAAGGGATTCTTTATTACAATAATCAGAGTTCATATTCCCTGGAGGGCCTCCATGTCCTTTTTGGAATGTCACAATTGAAAAAATAAAAACTTCAGGTGGAAAGGCAATTTAGCCATTTGTTTTCCAACAGAATTTATTTTACGTTGCGTAAAGCTGTTTTGTTATACGTATAAGTTTAAAGTTTTCAAGAATATCTAAATAAATAAATATATAAGAGAAGCTTTAACTTTAGACATTGTTAAAGTTCTGTTTATTATATTTAATCTCGTCTGTTAGAAACTAATCTGATCAAACAAACAAACAAAGCATTGTATCAAAGTGATTTAATAGAAATGTCATTTTCATATAAAGCTACTTTGTTAATCTCACAGAATTATTTTTAAAGAAAATCACTCGTTCACAAATCAGATTTTTAAAAGAACATTTATTACCTCCATGTTTCTTTTCATTCATTCACTTTTTGTAATATATATTCATATCTAATAAAAAGGAGGCATTTAGACGCAGCCGTCATCATTCATCTCCATTTCAAGTAAAACACTCAAAAACATTCACGCCTTCACGAAGGAAGTTTGATTCTTCAGTCCTGAGTGCACGTGATATGCTGCGAGTTCCCTTGTTGTTGATGCAGAAACACGTCTTTCCAAAATAAAAAGAGGAAAATCACAGTGAAAAACAAACTGCTGCTGCGGAGACAACGGATATGAAATGTTCCGACCGGCGCAGATTTACATGGAATACTGAGCGGAGCCGGAGAGGCACGCAGGAAGGTTTAGGTTGTTTCGGTCGTTCATTGTACAAAAAAACAAAAAGAAAAGAGGCGTTGAGGGGCGTGGTCACACTCCTCTTCAACACGCTGACTGTCTGTGCAAATTCATCAAAACGTCGTCCTTCAAATCAGAAGTTCCGACTTTTATTTTGAAAGGATTATAGTGAATTTAGTTCTTCACTAAATTAGCAGAGCTTCATAGTAGTCTATTCGTGAATAAAACACGTCTGTTTATCCTGCAGGGAGGAAGAGTCTGCAGCAAACCCGCCGGGGGCTTTTATACTGAAAGAATCATCGTAAAAATTAATTCATGACTAAATTAGCACAGCTTTATGAGCGGCCTTTTTTTTTTAAAAAACCAAGTCAACGAATACTGCAGAAAGGAAAACCCGAGAAAGGACTTTTATCCTGAAAGGATTATCATTGAAAAAATACATACAAATATTAAAAAGACGAGTGTAACCATGGCAACAGATAAAACGACCCCGACCCGTCCGGTGAAAGAGTCGAGCGTCTTCTCGGAGAGAAAAACATGTCGTCTCTTCACTCGCGCGTCCGCATTCAAGGTCCTGGAGAATAACGTCAGTGAGTCCACCACACCTGTGTGTGTGTGTGTGTGTGTGTGTGTGTGTGTGTGTGTGTGTGTGTGTGTGTGTGTGTGTGTGTGTGTGTGTGTGTGTGTGTGTGTGTGTGTGTGTGTGTGTGTGTGTCTTCTCGTCTGACGCGTCGTCGTCTTCACATTCGTTTCTACAAGAAGAGACGCAGCGTTAGGAATCTTCACCAGATGAAACAAACAAACAAACAGCATGCTGCACAAAACAAAAAGAAACGCAAAAATAAATGCACCGCAAACCGTCTTCTGCATATTTAAAAAATGTAATAAATTAGGAAATAAAGACAATATTTGGCGCCTTTTTATGTAAAGATCAAGAGCACAGAAGAGACGCTTCTGTCGCCCGACAGGAAGTTGACATTGCTGGTTTCCTCGTCTCATCCTGTTCGTGGCGGCAACTATGTTGCTTTAATTGAAGTTGCAGCAAATGATGTTGCAGCAAATGAAGTTGCAGCAAATTAAGCGAGGAGACCGGTATCATCTCAGGAGGCTCGTTGGTTTGCAACAACTTTAAAGACTCCAAAAGAGTCAGAATCCCTGAGTCGGCATTATGAACCTGCCCCCGTGCAACTTTCCACCAATCAGACTCCAGCAGTCCACTCTGTTCTCCTTCGGGTCGAGCTGACATGTCGGCCGGTCATTGAACGCCTCTCAGTGAGTCGACTCATGTTTACGCAATCGATCCGGCCGTCAATCATTCACCGCAGCTCCAAGCTTCAGAGCTCACGAGGTGTCACCGCTCTGTGAGGGGCGTTCACTGACCCATTTATGAGTCAGACATGTCAACGTTAAGAGTCACTTCAGCTGTTGAACACACAGCTGATCACAGACGTGTGAACACAACACGTTTGACTGTGAGACGAGGAGACAGGAAGTAACGATTCTGACGCATGTCAGTGAACGCATCATCTTCATGCTCCATTCAGACACTTACATGTTGTGTCATTTTTACCTGATCCAGAATCAGACCAGAGGTTGACTATGTCGTCACAGAAAACTTGAGATTTCATATTCTGAAATCTGCAAAACTACTTATTAAAGCTGCAAAGTTTAACGTCGAGAAGATTCATGAAAACTTAAAAATGAAACATTTGTTTATGAACTTTGAATAATATTAATAGTGAGTCATAAAAAACAATTACATCAAAGTGAATAACTTAAGTGTGAAAACTAAAATTAAAGCTGCTTTTGATGATTTTTTTAAATTTTAACACCAATTTAAGTTTATTTAATAATGTGTGTGTCTTATGTATTCATACATGCATACATGTGTCTTTGTGAGTGCACTCACCTTAATTATTTCTGATACATTTCTCCTTTGTTTCCTGGTGAGCATCGTTTATCCGTTCTTTATCCGAGACCTAAAACACAACATTATTATTATTAATAATATAATTATTATTATTGTTACAGGATGTTTCTGCTGGTCTGGTTGGACTCTGCAGCAGTACGTTGTATTTTAGATTATTAAGTGCAGAGGCATTAGAATTTATTTCATGCTCTTACTATGAAGGCGGCGTGTGATTGGTTGGTTCAGTGTGTTTTTAAACATAAAAGTAATTTTTAAGTGTCATTCGGTGTGTTTGTAGTCTACTGCGAGCTCAGCTGGTTGTGCAGCCTGTCAGCAGCAGGAAGGAAGGACTTAATGGAGCCATTATCATGCAGCAGAGACAATGAGATGGAAAGAGGTGAGAAAATATGGAACAGAACATATGTTTGTGCCAACGGAGACTTCATACGAGAAGAAACAAAGAAGGTTCTCAGAATTTTGCAAAAATAAAAAAAGACCAGATTTTTAAAAGATCTAATCCTGCTGAAAACTGCAGTTATGAATCAACTGATCAACATTCAGAAAAGTCATTTGTGAGACTGAGGTCGGAGGTTTGGGAGCGACAGCTTTACCAACGCGGGGTTGTCTTCTCCAGAGCTCAGCGTTACTTGAGAGCGAGACCTCTGCAAACATAAAGCAGCATAAACACACTCCTTCTCAGCAGTTCTCCTTCCGAAGCCTAGCTTAGCACAAAGACTGGAAACGGAGGGAAACAGCTAGCCTGGCGCCGTCCCAAAGAAAATGGAATAAAATCTATCTCCAAACGCGTCTAAACATTGCAGATTATCTCGCTCTGTGTGGTTAGTTGAATGCTAAGCTAACATGCTAAGCTAACATGCTAACGAGCAAGGCGTGCATCAGTTAGTTGGGTTAACGGGCGCCGTGCGGTCAGAACGCCGCGCGGCCTCACCTTCACCCGGTGGTGCACCAGGGCGGCGATGAGGATGGTGAGCGCGCCGAGGGCGATGAAGCCGTACTGCATGGCCTCCATCACCTGCGGCAGCACCACCAGGTTGGTGTGGAAGGTGGAGAGGATCGGCCCGTCGATGAAGCCGCTCTGCAGGGGGCCGCCAGGGAACAACGCATTGTTAATAAACACTTCAATACCTCAAAACGATTTCTCTATCAAAAAATAAGTTAAAAAAAAACAACAAATAAATAATCTTACAGTTCTGATTTGTTTGATGAGTAAAATTAAAAGACGTAAATATTTCAGGATTTGAGGTCTCTTTATGGTTTAAACTGAGCAGGAAAGGTAAACTGACATGATTTATTATTTAAAATTAAGTTTTCAAAAATACTTTTTATTCCACATTATTCAGGTGCAGAGTTCTGCATCATGATCCTCTTTCTGCTCTTTGTAGAATGTAATAATGAATACTTTGTGTTTTTGCATCAGAGCGGCGGTGACAACCGCTTCCTGCCGCAACGGCGCTAAACTTTTCAACAACAGACAACTCACTTCCTCAAACCAGATCATGGGCATCACCACCTCGGAGATCTTGCCAGTTTCCCTACGAGGTCACAAAGCAAACAGGTGAGAACAGCAGGAAGCGCCTCTCGTAGTGACGGATGGACGGCCGCCGGCACAATGCATGACAAAAAGGTGTGACGCGTTCAGGCGCTCCGGGGAGCAGGCAACTTCTTACGTGATGGCCGACACTTTCTTCATGTAGAGGTTGAGCTGCAGGCGGATGGACACGTTCAGCGGGACGCCGGTCAACTGCAACGACACAGGTTCAAGTCTCAGTGGACCGAGGGAAGTGAACACACACACGGTCAACAAAACAAGGAAGCGCTCGGGTGTCAACGACCCTGTTGGGGATCTGGATTGTGATATCCAATACTTCTGGCACTCGAGAGACGAGACATTATAAAAACGACATCGTTGCGCTCTTTTGTCTTTGAGTTTTACTGCCGACTCCATTCTCTCCTGACCACGCCAGAGAAATATGAAAATACCGTCCACTTCCTCCAGGGCTTTATTCATAAATGTGTATAAATGAGGTCATGGATGCCTTGTGAACAAATCTCTTTAAAAGAGAAGTTTAGCTACATTAACACATCCTGGAGACGCTACAGGGGTGAAAACATGACCTCATAGATATCAGCATGACACTTCACCACTTCACTCACATTGAGACTGTTCTTTTTTGTTTTACACGTTTATTAAATATGCACATGAGGCATGGTCTATTAAAATATGTGCTAATGTTTATACATTTCAATAACAATGTGAACATCGTTTCATTCCGTTTTTATTTTCTGATGGATGTCCTGAAACAGCTCATTCACCATGTGATCAAAAATATAACGACTGAAACAAACAAACTGCTTAAACCTAGAGGAAATTAAACGTCCTCAAGGCCGGAAAAACTGCAGCTTCTCCATAATAACAACAATACTAATAATAACAAGCTGTCGCATGACTACGTTGAGGGAGTGCGTGGTACTAAAACCCAATGAAAAGCAGGAACCTGTTTCCTCAAGAGAGCTGAAACCCTTCAGGGCCTTCGAGCCGCTTTGTTCCACCTGACGGAGCTCTACGACTTCCTTCCCGCTTCGTGAACTCGTGAGACTCAACGTCGGGACGCGGCTGAAGAGAAAAGACCGAAACCAACAACACACCGACCCGCTCGTGTCTTTGGTTCTATACCAGGAAGAAGCAGAAGTCTCTTTTACACGGGTCTAGAAAATTGCCGACATCTGGTTTAGACAAGCAGCTCAACTGCAGCAATTTCAGAGGGGCGACTCCTCTGGTTGTATAGAAGTCTATGCTTCATGTGTTAAGGCTGCATTCTCTCTTCTGACCACCAGGGGGTGACTCCTCTGGTTGTATAGAAGTCTACGCTTCATGTGTTAAAGTTGCATTCTCTCTGCTGACCACCAGGGGGCGACCCATTGTGAACTTCTGTGATGCTCAGGTGTGTTTTTTATCTTATAAATTCATCTGAAATATGTCAACGATTGAGGGAAGCCACTCTGCGTGGGATTGTATGAAGCTGATATGGATCGACAGGCCTCTTGATTCCTGCTCTTTTCTACCTGGAGCCGGTTCATAAAGAGCTTTAATGCTTTTATTGGAGCCATAGAGAGTTCCCTGAACGAGGCCCGATTCACTAACAGCTGCAATTACTGAGAAATAGCCCAATTTCCAATTACCTTATCGCGATGCAGGCTGCAGGCAAGTGCTCTGCTGGTTACACAAGAGAGTTGTAAAAGTTATGACGAGCTGAATCACAACGATTACGGTCACGGTGCGGCAATAAAAATCAGATATCAAGTTCATTGAGATACTTCTGAGCGACCTTTTACTCTGAAGAAAAGCAAACATTAACCTCTAACCTACGTACATTATCAGCCATATATACATACATATAACATAGATATAGTATATAAATTTACAGTGTGGAGGAGATTTGAGGTTTGTTTATATATATATATATATATATATATATATATATATATATATATATATATATATATATATATATATATATATATATAAATAAAATATTCATTAACATAAGTGTGTCCCCACGTTAAAAACGCAATAGCCGAGCTGATGCTTACGTAAACGCTAACGATAAAAACACGGAACAAAGTAACTGAGTTAAAAACTACCAACATCAAAAGAAAATTATGATAATGTGGCTTAAAACTGGATACAAAAAAGTGATGCGACGTTTTTGTCAGAGCTCGCAGCTTCCTCTTGTTCACTAGACGATAAAAACTCGTCCTTGATAATCAACGCACAGATTGCAGGTGTGTGATGTATAATCAGTCCACCTGAGGACATGTCATGTCACCTGCAGGCTGAGGCTCAGGGTCATGTGACTCCTGCTGTCCTTAAAGCTGCAGTTATGTCACTCAACAAGAGCAGTGTCTTCTGGGAGATTTATATCAAAATAACACTTTTCATCTTCCAGTAAAATAATAAATACTTGTTTATTCTCTTTATACACATAAGTGCTATTGTGATTTTTTACTGTTTTCTTATATTTATTACTTATATATATATTTATTACATAACTGGTTTTGCGAGATTATGAATATCATAGAAATGTAAATAAATATTGTAAAGCCTTGTTAACATGTTGCATTATTTGGGGGGATGCCAACACATTTGTTGTGTAAGAATACATTTCATGCACACAAAAACGGTCGGAGAGGAAGTTTTTCTAACTTGATTTTATGGACCGAGAGACAAAGTGTTCATAACATTGATGTGTGCTGGCTGTCGACAGGAAGTCATAGTGCGTGTGCGTGTGTGTGTGCGTGCGTGTGTGTGTGTACTCACTGGATGGATGTCTATGAAGAGGCCGTGCTCTTCCTCCGTGGGCTTCAGGCCGTTCACGAAGTCCAGCAGCACCGGGTCGGCGTTGAAGAAGTGAGGATGAGAGATGAAGACCGGAGAATCTAAACAGGAACAACATTTCATTTTTATCTTTTTTTTCAGTAAACTCTGAAGCAGTTTTGGGCATTTATTTCCTCTGTGGAAACACAACCATCAGGACCTGAAGTAGAGAACTACAACACGTCTTTACTGCAGAACAATTGAAACAATAGAATCTATACGAGAAACATTTGTCCAAGTGTTAACAAATGTTGACAATTTTAGAATTACACAAAGTTCCATGAATTGAGCGAGTTCACTTTCACCAGATTGTGTAACGAACATTAGACGGTTTCTGCGTCGTTCTCTTACGACTGCAGCATTCGTCACACACGATGTGATGAAACTCTGAAGATAATTACCTTTTTTTTTTTTTTTTTACAGCTTCTGGCTGATAAACGGTGAAGTTCTGTTCGATTGTTTGAGAACATGCTGTCGCATCCCGCCGGTGGGTTTCTGGGCTCAGAGGTTAACCTTCTTTAATTTAACAATGTAAAGATTTAAAACAAAAACTAAATTGTTAAATTGTTTTTTTTTAAAAGACAATTTAAAAATTACAAAAGTTAACAATTTAACAATGTAAAACAAAAAAAAAAGTTAAACAAAAAAAAGACAATTCAACAATTACTCGATGCAATGTTAAATTGTTAATTTTCTTGATGAATGAAAAATCGCGTGGACTCACTGTGTCGGCAGCTGCTGACGTTCAGCAGACCCGACTGCCTGCAGGGGCAGAAGCCCTCGTTGGGCTCGTAGTCCGAGCCGTTGGCGAACATGGTCTTGGGGGCGACGTAGCGGTACAGAGGGATGCCCTTCATCACCCCGTCTCGCTGGTAGACCAGCTCCAGGGACCTGAAACCACCACGGGAGATCTGAGTTTGCAGAAGGCCTCGGAGGGAGGTGAGGAAGAGGAAAAGGAGGAGGAGGGGTTTACCTGCAAGCGTCCGGGCTGTAGAAAGGCAACGTGCTCTCTCTGGTCATGAAGGGAGGCCACATCTGTCCGGCGGTGCCGTTGATCATGTTGCACTGGGGAGTCTTCCAGTTGCTGAGCTGCAAACAGAGACAACTGTCCGTCAGACACCTGAACGCAGCGTGGTGAACGCAGCAGACACCTGAACGCAGCAGACACCTGCGGGCGGCCTCACCTTGGTCAGGCCGTTCCACGAGTCCACCATGTGAACCTTCCGGATGTCGTCCTTCCCGGTGTGGATGGTGAAGAGGCCGGTGTTGGAGTTGTTGAACTGAATCAGGACACAGGAGAACACGTTTTATGCAACAATCAGAGAAAACAGAGAACATTTCAGAGAGTGGAACTCGACAGTGATTGGTTCTTTGGGGTCCTTTAACCAAACCAAACTAAATGAAGATGAATTGGCGATCTTCACGATAAAGCCAATCCTCGTTTGTTGACAATACGGGGATATAAACCATATTCGAGCTCTCACTTCAGCAAAGAGGCCGAACTTCCCCGTGGAGGGCAGCATGCCGGGCAAGTATTTGTTGAGGAAGTCCACCAGCCCGCTGTCGTAGCCCCACATCAGCTCCCCCACCGTCTTGGTGAGGAAGGGCCCCTCCTTGAAGGTCTTGAAGGTGGCGCTTATCATTAAACGCACGGCGTAGGGAAGGTTCTCCATCATGACCGCTGCGCCCTGAACACAAAACAACACGATCAGAGGGGAACGCGTAGAACACTACGAGAGAAAAAACATTATCCGAGTTGTGTGAAAGAGCGACACGAGAGAAATGTAGAAGAAAGAACTTTGATATCGTGTCAAAGTATTTGCAGCATCCCAACACAGAAAACACACAAACACGAACCTAAGTGAAATATTTAAAAAAATAACAAAAAACAGCATCTCCCCCTCACCTGCAATACCTCCACGGCCCACGAGAGGGGTGCGCCCCACAGTTTGAGAACCACTGGGTTCATTTTAACACGATCATTTTCTTTATATAATTGAAGAAAAAAAAACCTAACGGATCTCCGCCCGATAGAGAGCCTTTGGATTTATACGAAATATAAATGAGTTTAAATATTATACAGTTTGATAGATACAAACGTGATCAATTAGCTGTTATTGGTTTCAAAATGTTTAAAGAATAAAAGAGCAAAGAAATTGGAACGTGATAATTCAAACTAATGAATCTAAAACATTTAGAGGACACCACTTTGAGAACCACTCTGGAGAACGTGTGTCGATGGTGAGGATGAGGAGGATGGATCAGAAATAAAGTCTCACCAGCACCAACATGTTGGGAATGGTGACGACTTCGGACTCGTTCCCTGAAGACATGGACGGCTCGAAGAAGAACTTTCTGTATTCGAGGTATGAAACCGTCCCGTTGGAGTGAAACGTGACGTTTTCCTTCTGGATGTATTTTCTGCAGAAAGAGGCAAGAAAACCGTTTTACTTTTTGTCCCTTCAGTTAGTTCAGAAGATCCGTCTGAACATTGTGCTCCTCATGCGCAGATGAGAGGTCTGGGTTCATAAAAATGTAATTATAGGTAGAAGTAGAAATAACTTTTAACAATTTAACAATGTAAATATTTAAAACACAATGATACTTCTTTTTTTTTAAAAAGAAGCAAAGTTTATCATTTAAAAAGTTCACAATTTAACAAATGAAACAAAAAGAAGCATTGTTAAAAAAAAGAAACAATTAAAAAAGGTAACAATTTAACACCTGATACATTTAAAAAAAATGCATTGTTAAAAAAAGAGACAAGTTAAAAAGTTAACAATTTAAACTTTTTTTAAATACATTGTTAAAAAAGAGACAGTTTAACCATTTAAAACAAAACATTTAAAATGTTATCAATTAAAAAACATAAGTAATACATAAACATTGAAAACTTAAAAGAAAATTTACATTTTTTTAATAGTAAAAAAAAGTTTAAGAAATAAAAGTATGTATCAAACATTGTTCATATTTCTGCTTGGTGGAGCATTTCAGAATTTGATGGGTTTTTTTTACAGAATTTGGTTCCTTTTAAATGTATAAAATGATTTTCATGAATTATTACCATTTTAAACTTTGACTTGGTTTATTTTTCTGGATGCAACCGTTCATCACATTTCGATATTGTTACCATAAAGAAATCAGCCTTTCCTCACATCCGCGTGGAAAAAAAACACGACTTACTTTATGCATTTTCTATTTAACTTAAAACATTTTACCACATTATCCATTAAAGGGTTCCAGATGCCTCGAAACATGCGACGACATCAGGGACGGGCTTTTTAATTGTGGCGATTCATTGTGGGGATTATATTAATAATATTATTATTATTATTATTATTATTATTATTATTATTATTATTATTATTATTATTATTATTATTATTATTGATCGCGTGTCGCCACGCTCCTGAAACTAAACCTTCGTCCTGCAGTTCAGAGTACACGTTGTACACAGAATACTAACGTGATAAAGTAATAGGATAAGCGGACGAAAGAACACAAGATTAGATGAAAGGAGGTCGAACACTATTTCACAAAATGCGGTAAAAGTACAATTATTAACTGGAAACAATTCAGCACTCAGCAGAACATTTAATCAATTGTTTCTAATCAGCAGTTCCTGCTTCAAATCTAAAAAGTATTGTTAGCATTATTAAACATTTTTTATTTATTTATTTAAAGATGCTTGTGGGGACTTTGAGGACTTTGAGGAAAACGTCAAACAAAAGTGCTTTTACCTGAAAATGATATCGTATTTTAGCAATTATTTAAAAAAAGAGAATTTAATATTTTATTAATATAATAAAGTGTGAACTTTGAGGTAATACCCTCTGCTCAGTAAAAGCCTTCCCTTACTGGTGAAACTGAGATTTAAAAGTTCACATTCTGGCGCCGTCAGCTGACCTCGCAGGGCGCCCAGACAGCAAACGTTACAAAAAACAAGATTAGATAAGACGCGCTTACTTAACACTCAATGTGAGGTGGTTAATTAGACCTCTGAACTCTGACGAGATAAGATTATTCTCGATGTCTTTGAATCGATGCATCTCGTAATAAGCCAGATGTCTCTTCCTCCTCATCATCATCGTCACGCTGAAGTTTATTCTGACTCAATCACACTAAACGTTTCCTCTCGTTGGAGTAACTATCGGTCAAATGTACGAAATCTGTGTTATATACTTGAGTGTTTTTAAGAGATTCACACAATGTTAAGGAGGTAAAACCATTTAACTTGATCCAATAACATGAAGCCGTTCTGTAGTTACTACCTTAAAAGAGCATTAGCTAGTCTGTTAAGGTGGAACGGCTTTCATGATGCTTTTCATGGGACAGTTAACTTAAACTGAGCCGATAATTTATTCAAACCTGCTTTTACAAACGGAATAAAAAACTTATCTTCATTCATTTCCCCAAAAACAGACGGAATCGCTGAATTTGAAGTTTAAAATCATTGATTTCTTTAGATAAAAATTAAGTTTTAGTTGCGATCTCGTACATTTAATGTCCTGCTGCCCTGTTAAATGGAAGCATCTGATTGGCTGCTTGCGGAGGGAAGAGGTGGCACTCGCTTCCTGTTGGCTACACAGATACATCCTCCCTGCTATGAAAGAGACGGGTTGCACGTTTCAGTCTCCTCGGGACAAAAGGAAGACATGAACAAGCATCCTTCAAGCTTTTTTAAATGCAAAGACTCCAAAGAATCTGCAACCTAAAGACAATTCACAACATTATTTGCAGCCTTTCTTTCTTCCTCGGAACAGAGAGCCGTGAACACCTTTCGTAACATCCACATTCCTCCGTTGCATATAATGTCGTCGGTGCAAGCGCAACATAAAGTTCCCGGAGACGTTGAGCCCCTGAACCCCCCGTGGGTGTGCAGATGGCAGCTTATGCAACGCTCTGCGTGTTACATGAGAGGTTCCTTCATGTGGGCTTGACCTCTTTATTGTATGTTGGGCACATTGTGTTCTCACAAGAGGGCCAGCCGAACATAAACACACATCTGGGCTTCGACTCAGCCGCCTATAGAAAGTCTAAGTTTAATGGGGCGCCATAAATTTTTTTATTTTTTGAAGACAACTAGAATCCTATGTGTTGAAGAGTTCAGTAGAGTTTGACAAAGGCAGGCAGGACGTGAGGTGTTAGTACCTGTAGACGAAGGGTCCTCGCTGCTCCACCATGGGCTTCTCTCCCTTTAGGATCTCCTGCGGGTTCAGGACGTTGAAGAAGTAGACGGACATGTAAAACGGCACCGGCACATCCTTCCACATGGTGTAGGACATCTTGTTGTTCGGGTCGATCACTGTGTTCTGAGAGGAAGAAAAAAAAAGTGAACAATGTTCAATTCATCGTGAATTTACTGCCTCAATTCAAAGATGTTGCTCCTTTAAAATGGAAGGAAAAGAGGGAAACAATTCTTTACACACACAAAGACAACGAAAGATATTCTGTTTTTTATATATAAAAAAAATTAAAGAGCAACAAATCTTCACATTTAAAAAGAGAAACACCACAAAAAAAAAATTCTAAATGAAACATGGAGACGTAAATATTTGTTTACAATAAAGCGATTCATTGTGTCGCTCTGGCTTAGTTTATTACTTCAGCATTGTATCTGATCCTAGAGGTTTGTATGTAACCTTCAAAAAAGGGTCAGATATTAAAAGTAGAGAAAGACCATGAGACATATTCTGTTCTTTTCATATAAAAAATATCATCAAAAGCGTGTTTGAGTCACAAAATATCAGAAACTGCTGGGAAAGACGTCTCCACACGTCGCTCTGTGTGACAACACACCAACAAGTCTTCACATTTAAACTGCAGCTGACGGATTGTACTCAGTTACTAGAGTACAAAAAGTATCTCTTAGTATCTCTACATCTTAGTAAAGTAGCTCTTAGTATCTCTTATCTTAGTAAAGTATCTTTTATCTGAGTAAAGTACAGCTTAGTAGCTCTTATCTTAGTAAAGTAGCTCTTAGTATGTCTTTTCTTGGTAAAGTAGCTCTTAGTATGTCTTTTCTTGGTAAATTATCTCTTCAAGTGCTGCAATGAGCGATGTCATATCTTTGGGATGGTCGTGTAGTTTATTTGGTTCCCGTGAGTTTGGTGTTCGATCTCCGGCACCACTTCGACTCGTTGGCTTTGCCCGAACATGTCAACATGTCATTCCCCGGCTGCCTCAACTTGTTGCATGACAACTTTCATTATGAAACCCAATAGAATAAAAAAGGAGGTGTAAAGCCGGCAACAGAGACAGCTTGCCTGTGAAATCAAAGCTGCAGGGTTTTGCTTCAGCACATCCACATGAGGAACAAAAGACCAATGGAAGTTTAAAAAAAAATGTGAAGAGTCTACATAATGAACATAAAAATAGTTTGGTGAATGTGGAGACTGCAGGACCTTCATATGAAAGAAAGGGAAAGAATCTTGTGTGTATTAGTTATTTCTTGGACTTTATATTTCTATAAAAAGATTTTTATCACAGTGCTGTATACTGAAGAAATGCAGATAGATAGATGGATAGATAGATATTTACTTTTTCTTTGAAGGAGAGCTGTCTCCGTTTCCGGCCCCAACCTCATTTTTTCTTTTTATTTATCAGTTTGTATGATAAAAGTTGAGTCACAAGTAATTGGTACCTGTAAATTGCATTGCAGGTGTTCGGTTAAAGTGGTAACGGGGGCAGGTATCTAACACTCAACTCACATGGAACATTTTTATTTCCATCAAGTGGGCAAATTAAAATGAGGCAATTACCCCCCAAATATCTGACCTTGTCAGTCACAGGACGTGAACAATGCAAATAAAGTTACACTTCATGCACGAACCCGATGGTGACCCCAGGATGGACACGTGCCGACGTTTTCAGAGTGTTTACAGACCAGTTAATCGATAATGAAGTAATAATATGATGTGTGCGCTTCCTCCCCGGTGTCCCCGCGTCCCGCTGCACGCACTGCCTCGTCCTTGTCACGAAAAGCCAACTTAACGTTCCACATTGACCAGACTCCATGCATTGTCTCGCCTTTTAGCCATTTGTTTGCGTGCACACGCCTTTTTATCGGTAATTTATCGATCCCCGTTTTGCTCACGTGACCGTCCGGAGCCCGTTTAGTCGTTCGGCTGTGATTTCAGGACGAACCGAACTCGACTCAGCACATGTATGACGCGTCTCTGTGTTTTCTGTCCGGCGCTCTCGTCCCGCGGCAGCGCGCTGCTTACCTTCACTACCTGGTCGTCGATGATTATCGGTCCCACAAAAGTAAGAACCGTGCCGAAGAACACCATGAGGACCCCGAACACCATGAACCCCACCGCCACTTTGGCTTTATTGACTGCCATGACTTGTCGCCTGGTTTAGAGGCAGCTGGCAGCCGGTGTTTGTTGTTTGTTTACGTCCACAAAGACAACCCGCTGGCCGGGCAGCTGGAGCTCTGGAGCCGCTCGAGACCCGACGCCGCCCCGGTGGAGCTCCGGTAAGACTTAGCTACGTCACAGGCTCGAGTTCAGGGAAATCTTACGCTTTCTGATCGATGTAGTTGACCGGCTGCCAGTGTGGCTGTATTTATACTCTGGTAGACACGCCCCCCGCCACGCTGAGGGTTCTGGGAAATGTGGTCCTTCAGCGTCTTGACCTTTTATATAACAGAACTAAAGTAGAAATATGAATGAAATCATGTAGAAATACTTCAAAATCCTACTAAATGTGTATATATACGTATAATTTAATTTTATATTTATATATATATTCATACACACACATTTTATATGTATTTTTATTCTATATATATATATATATATATATATATATATATATATATATATATATATATATATATATATATATATATATATAAATTACAAGATACCAGCAATACAAGTACAGCTTTTTCTTCTTTTCTTAATATTTTAATAAAGAAGAAAAAAAGTTCAACAGACTTCAAACAAAATCATCAAATTGCTTGAATGTAATAACTTGTGTTTAGTGGACTCTTTAGCGTAATTTATAATTTATATTTATAATTTAGCGTAACTATCTCGTGTCCCTCCAGCATTAACGTTCCGGTCGGAGGGATGACGAACATGATGCGTCCGCATGATGAACAAAGGTTACAGAGATAGTTTCTGTCCGTACAGCTCCCAACATGAGGGTCGAGACCCTCCAAAGGGTCACCAGATACATCTGAGGGGTCGGGAGATCATTAACGAGAGAGGAAGAGGAGGAAGAGGAGAAGGAGGAGGAAGAAAAGGAGGAGCAGGAGGAAGAAGAAGAGAAGGAGGAAGAGGAGAAGGAGGTTTAATCTTTACAAAACTGCAGTATTTTATAACCTATAGTGTAAAGCCTTCATCTTAAAGGTATACATGTAATACAATGTTAAATGTTAAAGTTACATAAAATAAAAATACAAGTACAAGTTCCTCTAAACTGTATTTTTGACAGTCTGTGAAAAAGTATTTTTTGTTGTAAATTATGACAGTTATTGTATAAAAAAATTAAAAAAGACACTCAGGATTAAGTTAAAAGTCACAGTTGCCTTATTAAGTTGCACATCTTGAATGCGTTAAATTCTAATTTATTGTTTCTTCTTCTTCTTCCCTCTCTTAATTGGAAGTTTTTTCCTTTTGACTGCATGTCGCCGCACGATATCACCAAAGTGATATTTGATATTTTGACATCATGGCCTCACCACAAAGTGTTAAAACCCATTCAGAACCAAGATGATGACAAACACAGTCACGATATGAGAAATAAGGTCATAAAGTAGGAAACGAGCATCCTGATTTTACTAAAAGAAGACACACTGCACACGTTTCTGTCTGCGCCTTACAGCCTCCAGCTGCTGCCTGCACATGTTTCACATTGAGGGGATTCATGAGTGGTCGTAAAGGAGCTGGTGAGCAGCGGGGTCCCACACCGAGACTCATTTCTGCAGCAAAGCAGCGTGAAGTCTGCAGAGAGCGATGCCGCTGCTGCACACATGAGGATTTTAAAATGCATGAAATATTAGAATGATACACATGCGACTGCTCAGTGAAGTCTATTTGAATTATGAAACTTAGTATATTTATATTCTGCTTTGCACGCAGAAAAAAAAGGAAATCGTTCATGAATTAAATGATGAAATGAAACTTACTTCAATCACTTTGTCTTTCATCACTGCTGGTCCCACAAAGAGGAACACGATTCCGAAAAGCAACATCAGAGTCCCTGCCACTATAAATCCAATGGCCACTTTGGCCTTGTTGATGGCCATGGTGGCCAATAAGTATCAATATAATAATAATAAAAGCAATAAGGAATGTCACGTTTCCTCTGCGGAGCCAGCAAGCGTGAGGGCTTCAAGGTCGTAGGGTGAACGGTGATGGATGCAGAGGAGTCAGGCGGGTCGGGTATGTTTATACTCTACAGGTCACGCCCCTTTCTGCCAGTATGAGGGGGCTTGGCCTCAAGAGCATAAACACATCCTGTTTCCTAAATTCATGTAAATTCATCAGTCACATTTTAGTCAGATGACTTGAATGTCAATTTGTCATATTTGAAGCGCGAGGAAGTTTCACTCAACCGCACAAAATCCTGCTGACGACGTTGATAAATATGAATAAATACACAACGACGTGATGACAAAGGTACAAATGAAGATTCAGAGCCTCAAACACTCAGGACTCGGCCTCATAGTTGTCAAATGTATGAGCTTGTTGCAGGTTTAATGGTGCAGTGTGCGGCATTCAGGGTGAATGGTCATCACTTTGGTGAAGGTAGCAGAGAGAGTGTAGAAGTGAACACTTTTACTTAAAGGAACAGTGCAGCATTTAAGAGGATTTTATAGTTTGGTTGAATTCCTCATCGCATCCTGACGCCGATCAACGAATCAAACGACCAACAGGAATGTGGTTTCTGCGGCTGTCACTCACAATGCCTGCCGTGTTTGTTGTTTGCGTTTTTAGCGATTGTTTTTGGGGGCGTGTCTTTGGAGGGAGGCCTGATTGGACGGCCTGTCAGTGCTGCCGACTTGGCGACACTATGTTTAAAATCCTGCATAATCGTGCTTGTTTGTCAAGATTACACCAACCTATAGCTATAATGATAAGGAGGTGTCTTTTGTAAGTAAGCAGTCGTAAATAAAATATCGTGCCGTTTCCGTTAGTTCCGAATGAGCCGGTTATATCTACACAGGGAGTAGGTCCGCTTCCTGGAGGCCGCGATGTTTTTTATACGGTAACCCAGAGTGGACAAACCAAACACCGACTCCAGAGAGCGACGTTTGTGTTTTCACGTCTGCCGCCGCAGTTCAAGAGGTAGAGAGGCTTTAGTTGGTTGCAACCTGCAGCTCACCGACAATCCTGCGTGCTGGCCCTTTAAGTGAAGAATACACAACGTCCGAGTTGTGAAAACAAATTTTCTTGTTAAATGTTTACGACACAACTGCAATTCTCCCGGACGTCTCTGCAATTAAAGGGTTGATTACCAAGATGCGTCTATTATTACCTCGATCCTTGTATTTTATTGTTAACGGTCAGAAGGCATTTCCAGCTATTGTTCAGGCTTCAATTACAATTCAACATGTCCATTAATCACTTTTAAGAGTGACAACGCGCTTTCCACCATTAAGTGTTTTTTCCTTCCAAAACATTCAACGGGGCTTCTGAGTCCACGAGTCTTTTCCAGCAGGTAAACAAACAAACAACAAACAAACTGGATAAATGCAACAAAAACAACTGCATGCGGACAGTGATGGAATTTAACAATCAAACTATTGTCAGTCAGAAGATACATTTCTACACTGAATAAGTCAATGACATCATAATAACTAAACAAAGTACAAGACAACAGCTTTATTTGTCGTCTTTTTGTTAGTTTGTTAATTGATTTTTGATACACAAATTGACAACAATGTTAAAGCTCTTGTGCAATACAAATCATAACCACTACAAATTAATCCAAAACATCTCAATGATGAATAACTTCACGATGCAGGTCAAATACCAATTATAAAAAAGGATTTGTTTGATCTGCATTGGCAAAGAAAGTCTCCCACTACTTTCTGTCTTTCTTGGAAGAGCTTTTTATTTTGTCGGATTTTTTTTCACATTGTAATTTCCAGAAAATGTAATTTATCCACAGTGTGAGACGGCTGTGTTGGTGATTTCCATCTCATTATTGTTCCACGTTTAGCCGTTAGATAACTATTTGCATAGCACCTTTCATGCAAGTATGCAGCCAAAAGGGCTGCTACAAACAAAAATAACTTCATAATTTAAGGAGATGTGTGAGAACAATAACCGTTAAATGTTTAGAACAATAACTTTTTATCATGACCAAAATATTTGGCCATTTTGAATTTAGTGAAAAACACATTATTACAGTTTTTTCCTACTAAACTTGCAGTGCATCATGAGTAGAGCTGAATCATAAAGCCTGGATTGAAAGATTGTTTATATCTTATTGCATTTAGAAGATAACGACCAATGAACCTCTTAGGGGTGGGTCTTGTTTCAATACTCATAACATAAAACTATTTGGACAAATTATTCAAAATTTGCTGTACATGTGCACATTGTATCCTGTAACATGCAATACATCTTTCGTGCAATTTAAACACTAGGGGGCGCTATAGTAATTTGTCCATTTGTGTGTTTTTTTTGTCATTTTAGGCATTTTTGGCCTGTATTTGAGTTTCTACTGTTGAAAACTCCTCCTTGAATATTTATGTGAGCGACCTAATTTATGTTCAAGGATGATCATAACTTACGTAAAAAACAGGGAAATTGTCTGTTTCCTTTTTTTTCCTTTCCCGTCTTTAGGGTAAAATATTTAAGTTACAGCCAGGGTATGTTAGCTTAGCTTAGCATAAAGGGGAAGCAGCTAGCCTGGCTCTAACCCTCTGACCTTTATATGGATTAAACAAACCAGACATGACTTGTTAAATAAAGGTGCTGTTAAACTGATTTGTTTACCTTTGTACAGAGCTAGACAAGCTATCTTTGTGCTAAGCTAAGCTAACTGGTTACCGACTGTAGCTTTGTATTTAACAGGCAGATATGGAAGTTTGGTATCACTGTTCTTGTCTAACTCTTGGCAAGAACGCAAATAAGCTTATTTTCCAAAATGTGGAACTATTATTGATTAACTGCATGTAAACCAGTTTTATAAAAGAAGTTTCTTAATCATGTTTATTAAAGTATTGTGTTTTATTTGTGACCATCGTAGTGTGTCGAGTAGGAAGGTATTGTATTATTGAAAACGAGGTGTTCAAGACGATGTGGGAATACAAACGTTTGAATGACGTCCGTCAGATGGGAACCGCCGAGCACAAAGAGGGGAAAGGATGCGGCAAACGCTGCAGAGGAAGAGGAGGAAGACGCGGCAGATGAAAACGAGACGCCATTTTTGTTTCATGTTGAGAGGACACAAGGGCTTGGACGAGGCGTTCAAGGTCAGTGTATAACTCTGGAGTGGTTCCTTTCTATTAGAGGAGGAAACAGGATCGGGATGTGTGCGCGGGTGGATTTCCCAAATGAGATGTTTAGGTCAGAACAGTTGACAGTCGGCATTAATTATTGTTAAAGTTAGGAACTTTAGGTCGTGCGGGGATACAATATTTATTCTATTATTGTTTTGTATATCATCAAAGGGGTAAAGTCTCAAGAGGCACATTTCAGCCTTTTGGAAGAGTTTTACCATTGAAACATCTTGAGCATGCTAACATTAAGGTCTACTAATTAGAAGTACACAGTTAGTACTATACTTATTTATTTAAGTATTTCCACTTTACTTTATAGTTTTATTTTGCCATGAATGACCAGGAAAAACTGTCGTTTTTAATCTCTACTCCATATTAGATTAAAAATTAGCTCGAATTTAACCAGCTGCGACATTCAGGTGATGAATGAATGAATGGATCAATAACTACAATACAAGAATATAATACATTATTGATATTATTCTGCATGAAGAGTACTTCTACTTTTTATGAAGTAATCTTTTGAAGACAATCTTTGTACTTGAAACTGAGTATTTATACATTGTGGTATAACTACTTCTAGTCCACCACATCTCAAAAGAAATGTTGTAATTTTTACTCCAAAACATGTATTTGATAACTAAAAAGTTACTCATAAAACTATCATTCCTTGGCAAATACAGCAGCGAGGAGGATTTGGGGACACCTAGTGGTGAGGCTGCAGATGGCAACCATACGAACCAATTGGTTTGAGTAAAGCTCTGTTTTCAAAGATGCAATGTAAAGAAATTTATATATATGTTGTTCTTATTATTACACAATTATCTGGTTTGTTTACACCTTGTTTTTATGATTTGAACCTCTCGTTTATTACCTGTTATTATTATTTTGAAGAACTACCATCTCACACACATTTGAATTAAGTCAGTGTCGAGGATCTAGGATCTGATCGAGGATCTAGGACATCTAGAATCTAGTATCTAAAACATCTAGGATCTAGTATCTAGGAAATATAGGATCTAGTATCTAGGACATATAGGATCTAGTATCTAGGACATATAGGATCTAGTATCTAGGAAATATAGGATCTAGTATCTAGGACATATAGGATCTAGTATCTAGGACATATAGGATCTAGTATCTAGGACATATAGGATCTAGTATCTAGGACATAGGATTTAGGACATATGGGGCATTTAGGATTTAGTATTTAGGACATATAGGACATCTAGGATCTAGTTTTTAGGACATATAGGATCTAGTATCTAGGACATATAGGATCTAGTATCTAGGACATATAGGATCTAGTATCTAGGACATATAGGATCTAGTATCTAGGACATATAGGATCTAGTATCTAGGACATATAGGATCTAGTATCTAGGACATATAGGATCTAGTATCTAGGACATATAGGATCTAGTATCTAGGACATAGGATTTAGGACATATGGGGCATTTAGGATTTAGTATTTAGGACATATAGGACATCTAGGATCTAGTTTTTAGGACATATAGGATCTAGTATCGAGGACATCTAAGACATGTAGGATCTAGTGTCTGAGAGATCTAGGCCATCTATCAGAATCTCTCTGATCTCTCTTGGATCTCACAGATCTCTGCTCTCTGATGTAACAGCAGAGGTCCAGTCCCGTACATTCTGCAGTCTGGATCCGGTCCCGGGCGTTGCAGCTTCAGTCGAGCAGTCTGAGCGCAGTGGATCACGCTGAGCTGCCGTGATCACTGTTAATGGGAAGTGTGATGATGAACTCTGAGTGTGACTATTGGTCACCCCCCTTCCCTCTGGGGCCTCTGGGGCTCCAGGAGACGCAACATCAATGCAGATGATATTAAATGCTCCCGCATCTTTATTCATGGATTTGGTGAATTTGGGGCGATGAAAAGCTCCTCTCTCTGCGAGCGCACACATGACGGCCTCGTCCGGCCGGAGCACACAGCGCCTCAGAGCCGCCGTCCACCACAGAGCCTCATCTGACTGCGCTGTGAAATCTCCCTCAGCCTCGGCTCGGCTCGGCTCGGCTGCAAGGAGCCAACCTCACATGCCTTTCCTTCCTCCATGCTGACGCCGTGTTCCACAAAAAAAGGAAGTCTAGTGCAAAAGGCCCCCGAGCTTCCTCTTGTTGCGTGATGTGATCTGGTCTGATGCACATGTGTCATCGATTTAGAGACTTTCAGGTGATAGACGGGTCTCTGGTTCAGCCCCCAACAACACTTTCTTTTTCACAAAATACACAAAGATACAAAAAGAAAAGCATTTCTGAACAAACATCATGTATGTTTAACACACACACACACACACACACACAGACAAGTTTATTGTTTTTGTTCCTTTGACACGTGAGCCTTTAAAATGAAACAATATCTGCTCGTGACTTGAGATGAAAGGAGGAAGTTTCAACCTAAAGAAACTTCATGTGTCAGGATCATTTGAAAGATATTTAGAGGCTGTGAAATAAAAAAAGTAAAAAATACAATATGTACCTCTGAGATGTAGTACAGTAAAAGTACAATAAGTACCTCTGAGATGTAGTACAGTAAAAAGTACAATATGTACATCTGAGATGTAGTACAGTAAAAGTACAATATGTACCTCTGCGATGCAGTGAAGTAGAAGTATATATCATTGGAGTACTTGAGTAAATACACATAGTACTAGTTTGGGGACTAAATGTTGGATTTAAAATACAAAAGAAGTTTTGTCTTTTTTCTCTTCAGGTTTTGTGTTTTTTTAACGAGAGCTTCTTTGAGTGTCTCTCTCACTGGGAGCACTGGTGAGAGCACTGGGCAGACAGAGAGGCCTTGTTCCACAGCGCTGGGAGGAAGATGAAGCTTTGAATCTCCCAGTTGGACACGGATCACAAACTTTTCTCAGACTTGTGAAGCGGCTGCAGAGGGAACACCGGCTGCTTGTCTGGATCCCGCTCACCAACGCTGCAGAGCAGCTGATTGGTCCACGGCTACTCTGCTGGCATCATGGGAGACGCCCCCCATTAAGTAGAAACTGTGATTTATATCTGTGCCCCTCACAGATATAAATCACAGTTACAACTCAAAAGGAGCTGGTTTCTCCAAAATGTTTCTTTAAAAAATACTGTAACAAATATGTTTTCTTGAAATCAGTTTAATTTAAATCCGGCCCAGTTGGGTCACGTCACGTGAGTTTTTATCAGCTGACAGACTTATATTCAGGGTAGTGAGTGATACACAGGTATTGTGTGTGTACTCATATAGTTGTAGTACTACAACCGCACTGTGAAAACGCTCAACTATGAGTTTAATTCCTGCATTCAGAACAACACAGATTTATTTTAATGTTTTCATAAAGAAATTACAACATTAAAATTTGATTCTTGCCAGTGGGAACAAAACAAGTGGATGTCCTCTCATCACGAAAAGGTTTTTACTTGTATTGTTGCACTTAGCACATTCTACAACTAGAGGTCACTAGCGCTTCTGGGGATTTTTTTTATCTCTGGTGCTGAAGTTGAATTACTGTAAACACCCAAACATCTCAATAATCTTAGTTGAAGAGATTTAAATGTTATTTATTCATACATTTATAACTGACTTGACTTCAAAATCATGTTTTTGACATCAGTGCAGGTCATTAAAGGAAGCCCTGAGAGACCACAGTCACCTGGGAAAAATAGCAAATAAAAAATAAAAAAGTAAATCTGAGTGTCGTCTGCGTAGCTGCAATAAGAATCGTTGGTGTCCAGTTAAATAACAGGGGCCCAAGAATCGACCCTTGGGGGACGCCACGTGAAACGGATTCCATGTGGGCTTCAAGAGAGTGAATACAAGCAGCTCGAAGGGTGGCGTCTGCTTTTGTCACCTTCCAGAAACGTATCTTATCTGTCTCAGCGCTTCAGGTGGATGTATCTTTTAACAGAGTCCAGGCTAGTTGTTTCTCACTACCTTCAGTCTTTATGCTACACTAAAATAATCTTAACTTTTGTTTTATAAATACTTTTTTTTAAAGATTTTGAATGCATGAATTTTCATGTCTAAAGGGACATATTTACAATGTGATGTGTTAATATATGTTTTTACTTAAGTAACAGATCTCAGTACTTCTTCCACAACTGAAACTGAGCAAAACTTTGGCCTCTTTCTGCTTCTGACCACGTCAGGTGAGAGAACTAGAATGGACGCTGGTAAAAGAGTGGACAACATAAAATTGTAAAGCTTTTGACAGATACATACATCTCTCTAACTGTTCCTGCTTAGAAAGATATTGTAACTTAAGATAAGTGAACTATATTCATTGTTTCCCCAGTGAACATCATCCTTATATTTCTGCTGACACGCGTGCTTTCAAATTGCCGATTTTCACAATCACATTAAGCCCCGCCCATCTTTGTCCTACTGGTCCATTCTGGAGCGTTTGAGGTGAACACGGCTGTGATTGGCTTTCAGCAGCTTTGACGTCACTGAAATACAGACGCGAAGAGAGTCAGACATTCTGAAACGTGTTTGTAAACACGGGAAAGCCCAACGTTTTCTCTGACGTCATTTTTCATGGACTTGAAGCTGGCGGGACACACATCAGACGATTAACTTATATTGAACTGTTTTGTTTACACCCATCTCTCTAAATCATTTGCAAAAAGGCTGAAAGTGTGTGTTTTTTTGTAGCCAGCAGAACGCTGCACTTGTTCACTGCATGCAGAGGAAACCAGCGGGTCTTTCCTCACGTCAGCAGGAGCCAGAATAACCAGTTGCAGAGCGTGAATAGTGACTCAGGGAGTGCTGCCAACACTGTGATTACTGAGGAGGAAGTGAGGACAAAAAGAACTCTTGTGTCACATCAGCAGCATTGATCCTGTGAGCGTGCAGAGCGGCGTGACGAGGAGACGCAGACACTTAACGTTGATCGATGCAATACTAAAATAAACTTCAGTGACCTCACGGGATTTTAATGTGAGACGCTCTGACGCGCTCGTTACTACATCAAGCTCTAATTATGCTGCATCTCAATGAAACAACTGCGTCTTCATTTTACAGGGAATTGACGTGTTTTTGTATCAATTTGGTGATTTCATTTTACTTAAAGCAAACAATAACCGCTTTGAGTAACTTGTAATCATATTCTAATGCATTATAACAGTGATTATAATGCACGACGATCCTTGCAATGAAATGTCAGTTTTGACACATTATGAAACATGACCTTATCATTAATCATAAACTGCTTTGTACCATGAATACGGTTTCAAAGCATTGTGAATATGTATGTGTTTATTCTGATAATAATGCGGCAGTATGAAAAATAGGAAATTATAACACGTTATGAGTATGATTATAATTTGTTCTTAAAGGCCAGGACTACCTGAGGTCTATAGAGGACCAGGTTTGGGTTCCTCATTTTAAACCTTGCCAGACAGAGGAATTACATGCACCTGAACCTCCTGAGGCTCAGCCCCGCCTCCAGAAGAGGTCGTGTCCCGCGGTTGAAAGAGGGCGTGTCCCGCGGTTGAAAGAGGGCGTGTCCCGCGGTTGAAAGAGGGCGTGTCCCGCGGTTGGAGCACTGTGTGCTGGTCCCGCACCTCCATTCATAGTGACAGGCAGCAGGTTAGACCTGCAGCCGGACACACCTGTCCTCACCTGGACTGTCGCTCTTTACTCATTGCGCATGGTGATTACTTTTTTTTTTTGTATATATATATCATTATTGTTTTTATATCACAGTCTTTGTGCATGTATTCTGGATTGCACCTCAGCTTTGGGACCAATAACCCGGGACACCTTTTAGAGGGAACACTGATTCCAACATGGAGATTGAAAGCATGATGGCCAACAACACGCTGATTAAAGCCAGAGAAGGTAAGAGCTTCATGGGTTCATCATTCAGGATGTAAGTTAAATAAAAACCTGTAAAACGTATGTTCTCCCTTCTTGAAAGCAGCCGTCACGAACAGGTAACAACCAGGTGTAATGTGTGTAAATATATCACAATAATGTGTAAATATATTCATAATACATCAGACCAGAGGCGGGTTTGAACACAAGTTTCTTCTTGTCAATTAAAAATGTCTGTCCATCATTAACATGCTCATGCAGAAGAAGAGGAAGGAAAGCAAGCTGAGCCTCAGAAACACGTGCCGCCTCCTCATCAGAGAGGAGTTTAAGAGGGGAGAGGAGTCTTTAGCGCGTGCATGTGGCGGGATGTGAGCCCAGAAGGTTCTGTTGTTAAACACTGCTGGTTCCGTGAAGACGTGAGCGCTTCCGGCCGCAGCAGAGCAGAGCAATGCGGTCGCACAGGCTCACCTCCTCCAGCTATAAATAGTCTCTAGCGGAGCTGCTATTGTCTGGAACCTGACGGGCCGGCGCGCAGCGGCAGCGCTGCGCATGCGCGGTGAAGACACAGCGCTGGTGACAGACGTGTCTCTAAAGGAAAGAGTGACGTGCTGCTATGATGGATAGATAATTACTTTATTGATAATTACTTCATTATTCCCGCAGGAGGAGGCAGCAAAGGACGCAGCTGCAAGTGGAGAGACATGCTGCGATTCCCCCACATCAGCCTGTGTGGAGACCTGGCCATAGGTGTGTGTGTGTGTGTGTGTGTGTGTGTGTGTGTGTGTGTGTGTGTGTGTGTGTGTGTGTGTGTGTGTGTGTGTGTGTGTGTGTGTGTGTGTGTGTGTGTCTCATACATGTGTCTCCTCCTCAGAGAGAGACTACCTCAGTGTGTGTGTGAAGCAGCCGATCGGGAGGAAACTGTTTCAGCTCTTCTGTCGGAGTCGAGCTGGTCTGCAGAACTACATTTCCCTGCTGGACGCTCTGGTACTCTGACACTATGGAGAATAACAATAACAACAATAACAACAACCGTGTTCATATAGCACCTTTATATCGCATGTTGACAGACAGAGCAGCAACAGTGAGACCATGAATCAACAGAAAGAGTTAAACGCTGCAGCTGAAGCAGAGCAGCAGAGGAACACAGGAGCTGTGACATCATTATAACACATGGAGTGTATTTCTGAAAAACAATCACGTTATAAAATAGCTACAACTTTGTGATTCTGGGACTTCTGGGAGAAGCCAGAGAGGAGAGAGTAAGTATGTGAAAGACAAATAGAGGACTTTGTTCCAGGTGAGAGAGGACAGGTTTGATTTGAAAGTTTAAAGGAAACAGACTGCGTGCATTTGTAAAGAGAATCGTAGTGAAGCCTCAAATGTGGAGAACAATTAGAAACTCCTCAGATAAGTTCATTGTGGTAGTGCAGGCAGTTAAAACTAGTTCACTTATTAAAGTGTTTCCGGTGTCGATGGATTAGTTTCAAATGAAAACATCTGAGAGAAAATTGTTTGCATTTCATTTACTCAAGAAAAGGGAACTCTTGGTGTTGATATTGTTGATATTACCTTTTTGAAACCGTGCGCGAAAATCCTCCCGCGCCAGTTTTAAGTCCCAGCATGTCCCATTCAGACAATCTTTGGCATAAAATACGTAATATCTTTTCATTTTTGAACCAGTTTTTTGACAAACTTCTTCATAACAGGCCAATTCTTGTTCAAATTGTTTTATTGAGATTTTTGTTGCAGATTCAGATTCTTTAGGTCCTAATCTTTCCAAAAAGGTGTCTTATTGACTGCTCCAGGAGGCATTTTTGGGGGAATCTGGCTCATATCATGCTGGATGTTCATAGTTTTAACAAAATATCTTTTAAAAGTGTTTTTTTTTTCAGATATACATTTTTTTCCCAAGACTTTGCTCAATACATACAATAAACACAAGTATTGGAATCAATTTGGGGTTCCAACAACAACTCAAACACAGGGAAAAGAAGGTCTGGAGACAAAACTGGTCCCACAGTTTATGGGTTAAAGCAGATCTATAGCTTTCCAACAGCACATAAAACATATCATGAAGACCTTCCTCACTGTCTCCTCGTCTTCTTCAGGACGCGTTCGACACAAAGTCAGACGAGGAGAGGAGAGACTTCGGCCTCACCATCGTCAAGAGGTTCCTCCGGCGTCAGGTCTGACGGCGACACAGAGCCACACGCGTCACCAATATTCCTGTTGTTTTTTTACACCCACAATGCAACACTCCCTGTCCGTGTCCCCCTCAGTCCAATCAGTGTGTCCTGCTGGTGGAGCGGCACGGGCAGAGCTGCATGCAGAGCCTGGAGCTCGACCCCTGCATGGACGTCTTCCACAACTGCAGGGAGTCAGTTCACTTCCCTTCCTGCTTCCTGTGTGCGTGTGTGTGTGTGTGTGTGTGTGTGTGTGTGTGTGTGTGTGTGTGTGTGTGTGTGTGTGTGTGTTAATATGTGTTGTTCCTGTTGTTGTTGTTGTTCTTAAACCAACGTCTCTGTTATGTGTGTGTTTTAGAGAGCTGCATGAATACCTCTGTGGCGATCCCTTCCTCCAGTACCAGGACAGTCTGTTCTTTGACCGCTTCCTGCAGTGGAAGATGCTGGAGAGGTGTGTGTGTGTGTGTGTGTGTGTGTGTGTGTGTGTGTGTGTGTGTGTGTGTGTGTGTGTTTGTGTGTGTGTGTGTGTGTGTGTGTGTGTGTGTGTGTGTGTGCATGTGTGTGCATGCTCTGCTCACTGTTGACTCCTTTAAATCACGTTTGTCTTGCCATTGAAGCTGATGACCCTCTGTTCCTCTCAGGCAGCCAATCAGCAAGCAGGCCTTCAGACAGTACAGACTTCTGGGTAAAGGCGGGTTTGGTGAGGTGAGCCTCCATCTCCTCGTGTCCTGTGTCACCTTCAGAGCGGCTTCACCCCAATGAAAAGCATTTATATCATTTAATTCACCTCCCGTGCTCTCAGATCATTTTGGTTTCGTGTGTCAGGGTTTTAAAGATATCTGTTTCCACCGGGACCGACAACACATGAGATGCTTAAACCTTCAAATTGCGTCATCGTGGAAGCAAAGCAGCAGCTTGTTCCAGAATCAAGTTTCCCTGTTTTTACCAGAAACATTTCTCCACTGTAATGCTGTGTTCACAGCAAAAGAGTTGCCAATTAATTTGCATGAGTAGATAAGGTGTAAAGTCAGCGCACAGACGCCGATGGTTGCAAAAAAGCAAATTTCCCCCCGCCCAATGCTGAACCCGGACATAAGGGCGTTTGATGTTCTGACGGTTGCTTTGGGTACACGCACCAAACTGCTTGGAGAACCCGTCATACTCGGAGGAGGTGAGCAGTGAGCCGATCACCACCTGGTCGTGGGTTGGATCCCATGCGGCTCCAACCTCCCGAAGACGTTTTCATGCATGCCGGGGACATGGAGGTCCAAATGGGTCATGTTCTGATGACTGCATTGCGGAAGAGGCTGCTGGGACTCGTGGTTGGAGGGTCTTCCGTGTCCGTCAAGCAGAAGAAGAAAGGCCTCCAGGCGTCGACGGCCTTGGCCGGGATCCAGTCGGTTCCAGGCGGGTTCCGGTCGGCCAGATTGGCTCCAGCGGTCGGCCCAAAGCAAAAACACGGATATGGTTCGTGAGAATTACAAAGAAGGACTTTCAGGGTTGGCCTCGAGGAAAGTTCTGGCAAACAGTCAGAGGACTCAAAAAGAGGAAAGCAAGACGTAGCTCAGGTTGTGTTTGGACCGAGACCCGAGGATGTTGTCAGGTGGCAGGGAAAAAACTGGAAGGAATGAGTCTGGAAAGCAAAATCAGTCTGCAAATCATTTCTGTCCGATGATGCCTTTTATCTCTCTGATCAAAACGTAAAAAAATAACCCCGCACGGTAAATTCCACTAAATCTGCATGTGCGAGGTCCGTCAGGGAGGAACAACCAGCCGGTGAAACTGGTATTCAAGTCATCATCTGTCGGAGGTTTTGTCAAGTCGAGGCCACGGTTGCTTGTAAGAAAGTGGATTTAGTTTCTGGACTGAAGTTATGAAGCCTCCAGTTGGACGAGTTTGGCATAGACTTCTATACAACCAGAGAAGTCGCCCCCTTGTGGTCAGTAGAGAGAATGCATCGGTTTCGCTGGGCAGAACAGGAGGTTGCCACCTGAGTTCAACCCATCCTTAATATTTCAGGATATCTCTAAAAAATGATCCTCCGACTTAAAGAATGTGTGATACTAAGTTGTGTGCCACGTTCTGAACCAGTCGTTTGATGTTCTGTTTGTTTTCTGTTCTCAGGTGTGGGCTTGCCAGGTGCGAGCCACAGGAATGATGTACGCCTGCAAAAAGCTGGAGAAGACTCACGTGAAGAAGAGGAAAGGAGAATCCATGGCGCTCAACGAGAAACAGATCCTGGAAGGACTGAACAGCAGATTTGTGGTGAGATGATCACGCTTTATGTTTTTCACTTTTCATATATATATATATATAAGAGTTATAAAACGTCTAAAACATCATATGAACAATACACAACACTGTGGTTGCTTTTGAATCAGACACCAAATGTGGATTAATCCGCCGCTCAAAGTAGTCCCCAACAAAGTAGTCCCCTGTTTGTGTTTTAGTATATTTTTTGAATATTATGGAACATTGCCAGCCTCATACTTTGAATCTTCTTCCTGGCTCTCCGTGCAGGTAAACCTGGCGTATGCCTACGAGACCAAGCACGCGCTCTGCATGGTGCTGACCATGATGAGCGGGGGCGACCTGAAGTTTCATATTCATAACATCGGCGTTCCCGGCCTGGACGAAGACCGAGTGCGCTTCTACGCCGCGGAGGTCTGCTGTGGATTAATTCACCTGCACCAGAACTCCATATTGTACCGGTCAGTGTGGATCTCTGATGACTTCATTATGAACTAGCAACTCATTATTATTTTCATCAGGCCGGTTGTGATGGTTATTTTAGATTGATTGTTATATAAATAGAAAGAAATGATGTCATAATTATCACATTTAATTCAGACCAGGCGTCAACGTAATAAATAATATAATTAACATTATTCATAAAACATTAGCATTATTTAAATTATTCATACTGTATTAACATAACTAATACATTAACATTATTTTACTTATTCATACATCATTACTAATAAATTAACATTATTCATAATACATACAGAATATTCACATTTCTTAACATTATTAACATGATTACTAATATATTAAAATGATCCATAATACATTTACATTATTCACAAGCCTTAACATTATGAACATTACCACTAATGCACTTACCTTGTTAACATTATTGCTAATACATTAATGTTGTAAAATGTCTTACTAAAAAAACAAACATTATTAACATAATTACTAGCACATTTATAATTAATTAACTAATTATTCATTATTAACATAAGGACTAATGTTAGCAATGTTACTAATATATAAACATAATTCAACCTGGATGCAGGGAATGATTTTACTTGTAAAGTGGCTTTAACCATAAAAACAGTTTTACATGAATGTTCTTTATATTGTCTCATTGTTTCAGATGCAAATTAATAATAATAACGCATCTTATCCTATAAACTCTCTGTTTTGTATGCAAACATCTTGCGTTATCGAATAGAACACACTAAAACGTTTAAGTACCTCACATTTGCACAGTACTCCAGTAAAAGTATTTAATTATATCGTATTACTGAGTACTAGCAATGCATCTCTGAATAAAATTATGTTTTTTATCTTCCAGGGATCTGAAACCAGAAAACATTCTGCTGGACGACCACGGTGCGTTCAGGAACCTGAGAGCTCATTACCTCAGTCAAATGTTCAGTCACATGTTTAATCACAACTGTCAATAAACCGCACATTCCCGATGCAGAATGACGACATGTTGTGACAGCCACCTTCGTGCTGACTCGGCTATTTTTAGACAATTTGTCCTGAGCGGCGGAACGACGTGATGAGGAAGTGACAGGCGTTCAGGGACCGGGCGTGCCAGCTATTTTAAGAAGCTGTTCTGCACCTGTTTCTTCATTCCTGGCAGCGTGTTGTGGTTATTAAAACATTGTCTCGTAGTTATGGCATTCCTCAGCAGGGGATAATTGAGCGAAGGGAAAGTACGTCGTAATAACTGAAGATTCTTCTTTCTTTGTTCCCTGAAGGCCACATCCGCATCTCTGACCTCGGCCTGGCGGTGAGGCTGTCTGAGGGCAGCACGGTGCACGGCATGGTGGGAACACTGGGATACATGGGTACGTACACACGAGGGCCTTGAACCGAGAACATGTTGAACAATGTAGCACAAGGGCCTCGAACCCAGAACAATGTACGCACAAGAGTCTCGAACCCAGAACATGCGAAACAAAGTATGCACGAGGGCCTCGAAGCCCGAGAACATGTTGAACAATGTACGCACGAGAGCCTCGAACCCAGAACATGCTGAACAATATATGCAGAAACGCGATTCAAACACTGCAGAGTCTGATCTCTAAGAAAAACAAAAACCTTGAGAGTATGAATCACTTCTTTGTTTTAGTTTTTTGTAATACACATTTCTGCCACCAGAGGCTAAATCGCACCACTTCCTGATGTTCTGAATAGGACTAAAAGCTTGCTCACACACAATGTGTAGACATATGTGTGTGTGTCTGTGTGTGTATATATATATATATATATATATATATATATATATATATATATATATATATATATATATATATATATATATATATATATATATATGAAGGTAAACGCACCTGGAAGAAAGCTAGGGTGCTTTTAGCTTCAGGGTTAGCAGCGCAATGCACCCTCTTGTAGCCAAAATGACTTTTACAACAACAATAAAAAGTGTTTTACCATGTTCTAAAATAAACATGACCACAGAAGAGGAGACTATTTAGATCAGACGCTTCTCCCCCCTCACCTGCTTCTCAGAAAAAACAATGTGAAGTTCTTTGAGAACGTGTTTAGTGTCTCTGTTTACAAACTAAACGAAACGGAATTAAAACAGGAGAGTTCATGGATTATTCGTTCCAGCTCCTGAGGTGATCGGCCACAGGCATTATGGGATGAGCGTGGACTGGTGGGGCCTCGGCTGCCTCCTGTACGAGATGACGGCGGGCCAGCCGCCGCTCCGGCAGCGGGGCGAACACCCAAAGCCCGCTGAGATGGAGCGCCGCATCCAGAAGGAGGAGCTGGAGTACGGGGACAAGTTCAGCAAGGAGGCCCAGGACCTCTGCTCCTCGGTGGGTCCAGAACCAGAGCGCAGTCAGGGTTCGTCTTTTTAAACAGTCCTAACAGGTTGTTATTGTTGTTGTCGTTGTTGTTGTTGTGCAGCTGCTCATCAAGAACCCCAAAGAGCGGCTGGGCTGCCGGGCTTCAGGAGGGAGAGAGGTCCAGTCGCATCCCTTCTTCCAGAACATCAACTTCAGGATGCTGGAGGCCGGACTCGTGGAGCCGCCATTCAAACCGGACGCAAGTGACCGACTTTTAAAAAGACTGTATATTTACTAGAACCAAGAATAACCTGCTGACGGGTACAAATACATTAAAAAAATACATAAGAAGTGTAAAATACATAACAAATACTTAAGAAGGTTAAAAAATACATGTGTAAAAATACATAGGAAGGGTAAAAATACATAAAAATGCAATAAAAGTGTAAAAATACAAGAGAGGATGAGTTTGAGTGTGTTCTTACTCTGTGATGTGGTCGCCCCCTGCAGCCCAGACTGGTGTACTGCAGCGACGTGCAGGACATCGAGGAGTTCTCCGCAGTGAAGGGCGTCACACTGGACCAGAAAGACAACGACTTCTACTGCAAGTTCAACACCGGCAGCGTCAGCATCACCTGGCAGAACGAGGTGAGGGCACAATAACCCATCTTAGTGTCGGTCTTCAGAGCCTCCTCACCTTTACTCACCCTACCTTCCTCCTCCTCCTCCTCTTCCTCAGATGATTGAGACGGGGTGCTTCAGGGAGCTCAACCTTTTCGGTCCTGATGGATCTCGATCTCCAGACCTGGACTGGTCCCTGAACCCAGAACTCCCCAAACGCAGCCTGCTGGACCGGATTTTACGCAGACAAGTAAGAACCTCTTAGTGCTGCAGTACAAGTACTAATACCACTGTGAAAGTACTAATACTATACCACATTTAGGGTTTAAAAAAATCTGATGAGTAGCGTCTTGGATACAAGAGGCCTAGATGTGTTTCCTCTGTAGGGCTCAGCCTTAGAGATAGAGTAAGGAACCTCAGAGATGTTACAGTAAAATAGTAGTGTAGTGTTATGGGGGTGAAGCATAAAGTAGCAGAAAATAGAGACGCTAAAGTACCTTGAATTAGTACTTCAGTCCAGTACTACATTTACGTGTTTTTTCCTCTCAGCATCCTTCAGACTCGTCAGACGAAAGCAAACAAGGGCTGATCAGTGACAACTACATGAAGTCAGGGATGGTGAGCACGACGCTCTGAGGACGGAGAGATAGAGGGATGGAGACTCTTGAACACTAAACACAGCATCTGTACAGAGTACACGTTTACAGAACAAACAGCGGCGTTATCACGCCCACGTCGTTTAAAATGAAACGTCTTTTAGACAAGTAGCTCTTTGTAAAGATACTTCAGTGTAAAGATACTTTACTACAGTGTAAAGATACTTTATTTCAGTGTAAAGATTCTACAGTGTAAAGATACTTTACTACAGTGTAAAGATACTTTATTTCAGTGTAAAGATACTGCAGTGTAAAGATACTGTACTACAGTGTAAAGATACTTTATTTCAGTGTAATGATACTTCACCAGTTCAGTTGTTTTTTATTTGTAATGTGTTGTGGTTTAAATGAATAAATATGTATATATGTATGTTTCTGTCTTTACCCGCCAAGATAATAAACCAGCAATGTAGCAAAGTGTCTTCAGTTCAAACTTTCATGACACAATGTTATTAATAGTTAATACAATGTTGCAAATGTATTCTGAATCTTTTCTATTCATTTTACAGAAACCTTTATCTGAGTAAATAATCTGCAGATTAAATCAGTAAATAAATAATCTTTAGTTTCTTTGTTATAAAAGCTCAGAAACGACTCGTTCCATGTCAAGAATTCACGAAAGAACTTCGTCCATGTAGTTTTTATTGTTTATTTATTATTATTTAACTCAGAGTATAAAACAGGAAATAACTGACAAAACATTATAAAACAAAACAAATCATCAAAAGGGGCGGAGCGCACTACAGACCAGAGCTTCAACGTGACCTCTCCTCAGCAGGACGTGCACAGAGGGGACACGAACACATGAAATGAGCTCCTCATCAACAGACTAGTAGAGATCAGACGCAACTTCCCGGAGCCTCGCTTTGATTGCAGCTTTGTTTATTCAGCCTGCTGGAGGCGGGACAATGTGTTGGCGTTGGAGGGAGAGGCGGGGCTAGAGGGGAGAAGGGGG
>NW_027175854.1:14610000-14635000 GCF_023055335.1 Clinocottus analis | reverse complement strand
AAACAAGGAAGGCGTGTCCATTGGTCAAAGGGGAGCAGGGGGAGGGATACCAAACACAAGCAGAGAGCAGACAGGTGGGTGGGAGGGGTCAAGGGGCAGGGGCAGGGTTACAACTGCACGAGGATGAAGTTGCCCTCGAGATGCTTATTGAGGAACCTCAGGACCAACTTCTACCCAGAAGGGACGAGACAGAAACAGATCAGCTCCAGAAAAAAACACTTCACACACAATATTCACCTGAGAAGGAAGATCCACCTGGAAGAACAATCACAAGAGCGCCGTGTCACATGTCACATGTCACGTCTGAGACGCTAGATACACAGCGAGTTATGCTGCTGTATCAATGCCATTATGCACGATTAATAAAGGTCTCCACAATTTTCAAACCAGAGAAATCTGTTTTGTTTTTTTTAAACGAGGTGCGTTTCATTTGCTCGCTGTTGGTGGTTGCGGTTGTTTTTTTCATTCAGTCAATCCACATTTATAAAGATTCGAGTGTTTTTTAACTCTATATTATATACTATATTCAACGAAAGAAGGATTTTAGTCACTGGACGTCTAGAGTTAAAGTCATCAGAGTAAAAACATTTACAAAAATAATTAATCTGTGTTTTAAATCGTTTTTTAAAATCTGTTTGTTTGTGGTTAAAAAAATAAATAAAAACCTCCTGAAACATGAACCCTGAAGGAATCCCAATGGCTGCGATGAAGACCACAACTCCCCTGATGCCGCGTTGCGTCACCAAAACAACGTCTGCGGAGTAAAATTACTTTTTCTCTGTTTTTCTTCCTCACCATTCAGGCCGCCGGCGGCCGGAGCGGCCGTGGTTTGTTTCTGGGAGTCGTATGAGGGGCCTATGTTCCCCAAGTCCTGCAGAACAGAAACAGCTGGAGTCAGACCACACCCCCAAAATAACACTCCTCTTCTTCCTCCTCGTCCTCTGTCCTCCTACCTGGTCCAACAGGCCAAATTTGGGGTACTCCTCCTCCGGGTCTTTGCTGCCGGGGTCTGGGTGCTCCTTCACCAGGAACACGTCGCGCTCTTTGCTCTGAAAAAATATGAAATACAGACAAATGTATTATTATTTGAGAGTTTCAAATGTTAGCTACTTATTAAGAGAAATGTTGCAGATAAGTACAATTAAATATATTTAACAATTGGGTTATGCTGCATTAATAGAGATTAAGTAAAACAGTCAATACTCTTTTTTGTTATGACTTATTTACATCTTTTATACCTGGGGATTAAATTAAACTCATCTAAAATATTATTAAATACAAAAATAAAGATTTCAAGATTTATTTTTTTAATGAAAAATATTTAAAATAAACTAATTTGCACATGTTTAGAAAACTATATTTGAAGTTCTGGTTTTGTGCAATTATCATTATTATAAAATGTATTTGGTCCTAAGATAATTATAATAATTGCATAAATAATTATAACTAATTAATCCAACATTATAACATAATATATATTAATATAACTTTTAGAAAAGCCTTTTATTTTCAGTACTTTCAATATAAGTAGAGGTTATTTCTACCTCAGTAACCTCAGAGTATTTCTCCACTACAGTACTACTGCTGAGTACTTGTTGTTGCTTAATAATGACATTATTATTATTATTATTTTTATTATTATTATTATTATTTAGCAGTATGGGCTTCTCGTTACCATCGTCTTCACGATGTTGTTGGGCCACGTGAGCTTCCCGGGCCGCTGGCGCGTCGTCATGCACTCCCAATACTTATCAATGAACGGGATGATGTCCTGCAGGGGGTTATGGGAAATATGCAATTATTACCAGTAGTGAACGGAGCAGCGTTCACAACAACAGTGTAAATCTTTATATATATGTTTTTTACAAGTTAATAGTTGCATAATTACACTTGCTGTGTCTCAAGGAGCAAGAGGATGTTTAAATGATGGATGTTGATGTGTGATAAAATATTATGAACATAGAATAAAACAATAAAATAATGAGAATACAAATGTAAATTCAATAAAAAAACAATAAAGATAGTGCAATAAAAGATAAATATCACTCAGATAACAGCACTTCAGATTAAATTTTATGACCTTGACAATAACAAAATATTAAATAATAAAGTAACCGAGATGTAAGCAGTAGGAAGCAAACAGATTAATTAAAATAAGAGTGCACAGACAACTACACCAAGCAAATACAGTAAAACATTATGTGAAGGATCATAATATAGGATAATATATAATAAATCTGATCCCAGCAGGAGGAGAACGTCCAAAAACGTTCATATAAAATCATACTAATTTATAAACATCTGTATATTAGCGATAATCTTAAATCTGGGTGTATAGTTAATATTTGAACACGCAATGCGATTGGACATGGTGTTATTTTAGTCATAATAACTGTGATAATCGTCACACAGCTCACCTTGTCTTTGGAGAACATGGTCTTCGGGTGCTCGTCGTGGGTCCTGGACCTCCAGGTCAGGTTGGCCAGTGCCGTGAGACACATTTCCTTCAGGTCTGCACGCAATGGGGGGGTGAAGGTGTGATTAAAGCACATTGTTCTATTCTTTAAAAAAAAAAAAGATTATCAGCGTGTCGAAGGTCTGCAAACACCTACTGGCTTGTTTCCTGAGGAAGTATGTGTTGCCGCTGTGGTGACACACGTTGCAGTGAAACACGTAGTTGGTCATGAAGGGAAGGCACGTCCTGCAGAGGAGATGGACCCTTATTGATCACTCTTATATACAATATATACAATCAATTATTACAAACACTGAAGAACATGTTAAGGAAATGCATAATATATCAAGAATAGAATAAGAAGAAAAATGCCAAAAATATACAAAACAATAGATTAAGAAAAATTCCCAATATATACAAAAACAATTAGAATAAGCAAAATTCTAAATACATATATAAAAAAAACTAAAATAGAATAGAGTAATAAGAAAATGCATATTAAACACAAATAAAAGAAAAATGCACAATATACGAAGAATAGAATTAGAAGAAATGATAATATTAAACTAACAAAACAAACAGTAGTGCAGAGACGTAGTTAGAGAGTTGCATCATGAGAGACGTCATATGTTAATATATATATGTGTGTGTGTGTGTGTGTGTGTGTGTGTGTGTGTTTGTTATATAAAACAAACCACCAGCTGGTGTGTGAGCCGTACGTACGCGGTGTCGATGGCAAACGTGTCGGCGGTGAACCACTTCATGCACAGAGCGCACTGCAGCTCCACGTCGCCCAGCGAGCGCCCACTCTCTTCGTCCCCCGAGCCCGCCAGAGCGTCCGCTGCCTCCGAGCCCTCGCCGGCCGTCTCCTGAGACACAGAGCAGCGGTGAGGACAGGACACACACTGGTAGAAGGAGAAAGTCATAGTGATGTAGTAAATGTGTGTTACCATTCCCTCTTTGCCGTTGGAGGACTCCGTGTCCATGCTGGTGGGCAGGTCCCTGAATGCAGCGTCTCTGCACTCAGCAGGAAGATGAGAGCAGATGAAGAAATGTTGAAAACTGTTTAATTAATGATTTCCAATGTAGAAATGTGAAATTTTGAAAAAGTTGGCAGCTCTGAAAATGCCATAACACAACATAAAAATATTTCTCATTTCAAATTGTGCTTTACTTGTTTACCAGCGGCTTTATTTATTTATATACACATACATACATATATGTACATACTGTTTATACACACTTGTATACCAACACACATACATCCTTATTTTTATACATGATTACTTAATTACACACACACACACACACACACACACACACACGGTGTACTTTTTAAATGCAGGACGTGGAACCGAATACTTCTGCAACAAAGTACTACTAATTTTGCGTGATTACATGATCTGAATCCTTCTCAATACTACTGAAATACACCGTGTTCGCTTAAACTGACGTTTTTCCAACGGAATCTGGCGTGCAGGGTTTATAACTGACATGCTCGGTTATTAAACGGGGGTGTCAACGCACGCAGAGTATTAAAGTATGCTCTGCTATCTGTTTACGTGCAGCAGACAAGGCAACGTGAAGATGAGAGATCTGGACATGTTTCATCCTCACAAAGAGCAGCTGAGCTGCACCGGAGCGCGGAGTCAGTGTGGCTGACGTCAGCGAGCCCGTTTGCTAACCGCGTTTCCGGCTTCAAAAGGAGCTTAAATGTGGTAAATATCGGTCCGTTAGGATCAGAACCGGAGCCGATGTGCTCGTAGCGGTGAAAGGTGCCGGGCAGGACGCTCACGTACCCGTCTCCGGCGTCCGGCTCTGCGGTAGCAACACTACCCGCCTCTGCTTCCGACGCCATGTTTTCAAATCAATGGAGAAAAAAAAGAAAATCGTTCGGCGCATCAACTTCCGGGTTGCCGTAGCGGGCCAGCTCAGCAGCGCCACCGCAGGCTGGCGGGGGAAGAGCACATTACGTCCATCATCAACGAAAAAGAAAATGAAAAAAACAGGAAAAAAAGAAAGTATCTTAATAATAAGATTTATTGACCGAGTATATGCAAAGAATTAGTTAGTTTTAACTGCTCTCAATATACAGAAATAGACAAAGAGCCAAAAACAAGAACAGCCTGGACAAAGGTAAAACATAAACATTTAACTACTATATGCAGCTTTTTATTGTATTATTATTATTAGTATTAGTATTAATATCAGTTATCAGTTATATTGCGTATTAGATGGTATGAAGGCTTTACCATTGGATACAGACTCATTTACTTACCTAAACATATAAATCTAATTAAACATATGCAATAATAACACAACACTTTGTTAAAAAAACGTTTTACTTTACTTAAAGTAACTTTATAATGCATTAAAAACAAGATACTAATATATTACAACTATGAGAATCATAAAACTTAAGATCTTCGCAGTAAAATGTGAGCTTGACCGTCAGTTATGAAACCATAAAAGTGATTATAAAATATTGTATCATGTGTTTAGTGTAATAGAGCATGATGGACATTTATGAGTGCTTTATAACTATAACTATACATGCTATAAGCAGATAATAACCCATAATAAGTGTATATAATGCTGCATATGAGTGTATGATATGATATTCTGATACTTCTTTCTTACGACACATTAGTTTGACCTGAAATACAAAGAAATACAAATAGAACAACGGTCGTCTCTTGAGCCCAAAGACAAAATATGAGAAGAAAAACTGACTCATCAGCTAAAACCGTTTGATATTTCTTGAGATTCTCAGGAGTCTGGATTATATTTCAGACTTTACTGTGTTCTGTCCGCTGGTTCTTGTTCATTGTAGTTCTTTACCTCATATATTACACATACTACTCTCTGAATATACTTTATTATACTGCTTGTGTTCTTGCTCTACTGGTGGATGTGCAGTGAAAGTAAAGAGCTTTAAAAGACGCAGATAAACACGATGTTCCTGCCTCTGAAAGCAGCTGATCAGTGTCTGGATGAGCAGATTAAACATCAATGTGAACAATAAATGAGTAAAAGGCTTTGTGCTGGCGGGAGACCACCTGACGCTCATCGGGAGCTTCTTTGGTTCAGGAACCAGTAAAAGAGACGAGCGGCACAAAGACAAAGTGTGCCACGGGACGCGTCGCAAAAGAGCGCAGGAATGCGAGGGCACCCCAGGGTGCTGCAGGAAACACCCCGAGGCTTTGTGAGGAGAACGGACTCCTCCTCCCTCTGCTGACGCACATCTGTTAGGAGACACATCACATCATATATATATATATATATATATATATATATATATATATATATATATATATATATATATATATATATATGCATATATATGCAAAAGCAAGTTAACAGTATATCCATCAGTTTTCTTACAGGTACCAAAAGAAACATTTGTCTTTTAATAGGAAAAATTAAAAATAACTTTGATTTTATCTTCTATGCCGTCTTTAAAATGAAATTGTTCGTTTAAGAGTGTGGGTTCTTTCTCCTTTTTCTTGGTTGCTGTGTGTGTAGTAGTGTTGAGCCTCCCGATGCTAAAACAAAACAAAACACCAGCATGCAGATAATGTATGAATAACAATAACACATGATGCAATAATTGTCTGCGTTAATGGAATGCTGGAGCATTTATAACATGTTTATAACATGTTAACATGTCCAGCCCTAATACATATATATATATATATATATATATATATATATATATATATATATATATATATATATATATATACATATATATATATATATATACATATATATATATATATATATACATATATATATATATATATATATATATATATATATATATATATATATATATATATATATATATATATATATATATATATATATATATATATATATATATATGTTTGGCTGGTTTGAACCAATTTACATGTTCTGTCTTACTCTCTCTCTCTCTCTCTCTCTCTCGCGCACACACACACACACACACACACACACACACACACACACACACACACACATTACACACACACAGCTCAGGGTCAGAGGAGGTCAAACTACTGGTGACATCTGCTAATTGTCCTGATGGGCCGGCAGCTCTGTAGGAGTCTGTTGCCGAGAGACGGCAAGCTGCTGCTTCATGCACGCCCGCACACACACACACACACACACCACACTCTCTCTCTCTCTCTCTCTCTCTCTCTCTCTCTCTCTCTCTCTCTCTCTCTCTCTCTCTCTCTCTCTCTCTCTCTCTCTCTCTCTCTTCCTGGTATTAGGAGACTATCAGCATAATGTGGATTTAAAGATTTGATCTGTGACCTGATTGTTAAGTTAATGAAGCATTATGAGGTTCAATATGAAAGAGTTTGTGTACTTTTACTCAAATACTGTGCAGAAGTATTTATATGTGTAGTTAAACTACATCTCAGGAAGACATACTGAACTTTAAAATAAGTCATAAACCTTTTTAAACTGTTTGACGATCAAAAAGATAAAACTCTTCTTAAGAGGACCCGACTTCGTTAGGAATCAACTACAAGTATTTAAAGAAGCTTCAAGTACAGTAATACTTTTGAACTAACGAGTATTTGTACATGAATGTATTAGCACATGAACGTAGTAGTACATAGAGGTATCAGTACACTTCCTCCTAGTCCAAAAATGTTGTGATGAATCTCTTCTTCTCTTTCAAACGACTTCTTAAAATGTTGGAGAAAAGATCTACTTCTTCTTCTTCTTCTTCTTCTTCTTCTTCTTCTTCTTCTTCTTCTTCTTCTTCTTCTTCTTCTTCTAAGAATGAAAGAACAAAATCTTGAATACAAAATGAAAATGTTTTTCACTTTGTCATGTTTTTATGATTCTATGTTTTATTAATTAGCTGTTGTTTCAAAACACTCGCAGAATAAAATATTTGGCATTTCTGCTTAATGAAAGACGAGTAATACCTAAAGTAATGAATTTATTAACTTATTAGATCAAATTGTTTCTGCACTAATAACTAAATTAAAACTAAATATAAAGCTGTGAGGGAACTTGTCTGCTTGTAAATAAAAACATTATCATATTATATTGTGATCCTAAAGTTGCTTTAGTGCTGCTCATCAAACAGTGCATTGTGGGATGTTGCACTCAACAGGACAAAAGGGAATAACACTTTCTTTGATGAGTCCATCAATTAGCATCACAAGGCGCGTTCACGTGTCCGACACGCCGGTGCACAAAGCGGAACACGGCGCGAGAGAGCGCGGGCGCGCCTCCACCAGATGCCCGCTAATAAATAAATAAACAACCAGCTCAATGGACCCCCGGCGGCGCGCGCGCCACGCGGCGGGGCGACATTGTTGCTCCATTTTGGTGCAACTTGTTGAATGTCATGTAAATGAGACGTGTGCAGAGAGCTGCGCGTGCGTCTCTCCGTGCATATAAACCCTCCCGGAGCAGACACCCCGCCACCCCGCGTCCTCACCGCCGGCCACAGCGCGCCGACATGCCGCCTCACGCACACAAAGCCCCGCTGGTCCACACGCCGTTTTCCGTGGAGGACATCCTGGACCCCAAGAAGTTCACAAGGAGGAAGATCTGCGAGGAAGAGGAGAAGGAGGCGACAGGTGAGACACAAGCATACTCTTTATTAAAATACAGCCTGACCAATGAGTTTACGTGACTTTAAACCACATTTACATGACCAAACATTTGAAAATCCACTGGTCACAAAGTGTATGAACCCAGAGTATGGAGTTCCATGACTTTTAACCAAATGTCCATGATCTTTAAACAAATTTTCCATGACTTTTCCAATGCATTAAACCAAATTTTCATGTATTTTAACTTTTAACAAAATGTCCATGAGCAAACATGTAGTGAAATCTGTTTGTAAACAGCAAAAAGTGCTAAATTTAAACTAACAATGAGGATTCAACGCATACAGTAAACCTTAAATGACATAAATGAATGAGAGTCAATAGTTTGATTAAAAGAATAAACATTTATATAGATGCCTGTATGTATGTCTGCTTATATTTTGAGACTCTTTCTTTTAAAAGCATATTTATTATTTCAAACTCGGCGTAAATGACCGTCATGAACACATGAATATAACACATTTACGGGACTTTTACTACACTTTGGGGATTGTTCAATGACTTTTCCATGACTTTTCCAGCTTTTCGATGACCGTAATAAGAACCCTGTCTCTCTTCCAGGAGCGTCTTCTCCCGCAGATGAACCCGGAAAGCAGCCGCATCCCGCGGCCGCAGAGGCCGACGAGGCTCCGTGTGGCCGGAGGGCGGGCGCTAGGACCCGGCGGGTCCGCACCGCCTTCAGCCCGCAGCAGCTGCAGGTGCTGGAGCGCAGCTTCCGCCGCGGCCGCTACCTGTCGGTGCTGGAGCGCCACCGCGTGGCCGCCGCGCTGCGGCTCTCCGAGACTCAGGTCAAGATCTGGTTCCAGAACCGGCGCACCAAGTGGAAAAAGGAGCGGCCGCGGGGGAGGGAGGAGGAGGAGGAGGAGGAAGAGCACGGCTTCACATCATCATCATCATCATCATCATCATCATCATCATCATCATCATCATGCTGCTTCTCCTCTCCTCTGACCTTCAGGCCGCTCTGCTGCGCGCACACTCAGCTGTTCGCGCCACTGCAGCTCGCGCCGTTTCATCAGTATTACGCGCGGTGACGCGGTGAGCACGTGATGCAGCTCACCTGAGACAATACCTGCAATTATTGTATTTTTTTAATGGCACAATTATTTCATTCAGGAGAGCAACGGCGTGCCAAACAGTTTATATTCATAATGTAATTATGCTATAATTTATTTTGATAAACATTTGTATTGAAGTTTCTTCCCTGTTTTGTATTTTTATTAAAAGAAAAAGTGCATTAATATCTAAATAAATATCTAAATCATTCCTCCAATCTGATGTGTGATAGTTGCATTTCAATGTTATGACGCTGTTCATGTTTCTGCTACTTCATGGTGAATAAATACACATTATGTATTAATATATTTTATTATTTGAAGGAGAAAAAGAAGCTAAATGAAATGAAGCTGAATGAAACATGATGGTTATCAGGAATAAAGTTAGGATCTTAGTTTAGAAACGTGAAGTTCAGCTGATAAATGTCTTTAATATATGAGGTTACACGTCAAGTTTTTCGACTTAATAGTTGACACACAGAGACAGACACACACACACACACACACACACACACACACGCACACACACATATGTTGATGTGAAGTCAGAAGATCAACAGTTTTAATAGTTCTATAACATTTGTGAACATATTGTAATATTGTAACACATGAATATTGTTTTTCCTCAGGCTGCTGCAGCAGTGAGTCAGCGTTTCTTCACTTCCTGTTCCCTCTCTTGAAGTAAATGTGTTTTTGTTTAGACGTTTAGAGTCAGATCAGTTTACTGGTCCCAGTTTGTGTGTGATGGTCTGACTGGTGAACTCCATCTGACTCTTTTTGGCCGAGTTCAACTCATTCTGCACTTAAAGCATCTCAATGACACACAAAGTAACTATTCTGTGCTCAAGGGCCTTCTCTCCCACACACACACACGCACACACACACACACACACACACACACACACACACACACACACACACACACATACACATCTGTATGCAATCACATGCTCTGATCCACAGATGTCGGCGGCTCCGTTCTTTGTGGTGAACGAGACAAAGTGTAAAAGTATTGTAGTATTTTAGTATTGTAGTATTGTAGCATTTTAATGTTTTAGTATTTTGTTTCAAGGTTTCAGAAACAAACATCACAAAAAAAAATAATTGATTCAACGTTTTTTGTTTCTTTCCAGATGTTAAAATATTAAAAACACACGGATGTTTCTCAGCTCATGAAATCAAAGTATTTTAAGAACTGACACATCGTGTTGCCGTCTGCTGGGAAAGAACGTTAAGAAAGTCTCGAACAGGAAGAAGTATTGAAGACAGATGGAGGCAGAAATCAGTATTCTTGGTCTTTTTAATTCATAACACCTGTTGTATTCTAGCAGCGTGTTTAACGTCTTATTGTCTTCACTGTTCTCAGTCGATCGTCTGCTGACTTTAAAACACGACTCAGTTAAAATACTTCCGTCCTCACATCTGGGAACCGTTCTTCTTCTGTGGTAACATGTGTCCCGCTGACCACAATGCAAAAAAGTGTTGTGTAATTACTTTATGATGTCGGTGGAGTCCACATGTTTTTAACATGTAGAGAGTTTAAACATTTCATGCATATTTTACGGGCCAACTTAGAGGGTGTAAAACATTCAATAAATTATTGTTAAATTACATTTTCGAGGTTTGCAGCTGCTCTGCTGAGGCGTGTTGTCTTGCAGAGACTTTAGTTTTGCCTCCAGACTGAAGATCAGACCGGTTGGAGACCAGCTGGTGAACTTCAGCAGATAAAGAGACAGATGTTTACCTCTGGAGGTGAAGGAGGAGACCCAACACAGAGCAAAATGAGAGAACACTGGACTCAAAAATCAAGAAACACGACGAGAAACAATAAACAATTATTTGTGTCATAGGAACCAACATGTGTCTTAAAAGATGATCTAATATGAAGGCCTCACTTAAAGGGACAGTACCGAGAAGAGATGCAGTGATACGTTGGCTGGTGTTCGGTAGAAAGAAAATAGTCATAAAAAACGTCGTCTTAAGTAAAGAGTCTTTTTTACATTACTGATTGAACGTGGACAAAAGAAGGAGTGGCGTGTCCCTCACAGGGACCCTTACTGCTGAACACACTGTTTATGTTGTTCCCTTATGAAACACAAATGTTTCTTCTGATACCTCTTCATAAAAAATAAAAAAATATTTATGTATGTTAAATTGTTGTTGCTCCAGAGTGCTGTTATATTGTTCTGATAACATTACTTTTAAATAAAAGTATGCAATACACTAGTTTTAACTTCATTATTGATTTTGGTGCATCATGAGATCAGTTACATTATATCTATATCTATATCTATATCTATATCTATATCTATATATATATATATATATATATATATATATATATAGATATAGATATAGATATAATATAATATAATATAATAAAAATCCAATAAAATGTGATTAAAAAAGGTTTTTCTCTGAAGTTCCTTCCTTTTCTTTCTTTCCTCCCTCGTAGGAATGTCACATGTGGCAGATGCTCCTCCCCTCCGCTCAGACATGGGTGAGGGGAAAAGGGGGTGAAGGGCCATGAGGGAGAGATGTGACGGAGGAGGAGGAGGAAGAGGAGGAGGAGGAAGAGGAGGGAGGTGTGTTGCTCTGCATGCTGCTGCAGAAACCCCCTCCAGACAGATCCTCCTCTCCAGCAGGATCAGCAGCTTTAACCTTCTCTCTCTCTTCTCTAGAAGAGGAGGAAGCTCTCCAGACCTCCGCCGGCTCATCCTTTTGTTCTGTGCAGAAGACAAACCCTTCTCCGGGTCTTCTGGGACGTCCGCGGGAAGCTGCGTCTGAGCGTCTGCAGGTCGGACGTTGACCTCTGTGAGTCTTCACAGGTCGTTTGACCTCAGGCGGATCGCCTGATCTTCTTCCCTCGTCTGCGTTTTGGGTGTTTTTCCACCTGGAGGAATGAGGGCCGGGTGCCTGCTGGTCTGGGCCGGTCTGACCCTGAGCTGCTGCGCTCTGGGCGCCGCTCTGGGCGCCGCGGAGGAGAACGAGCTCTCCGGAGGTCGAGTTCACGCCAGAGAAACCAGAGCACTGGTGGCGCCCAGGAAGCCGGAGGAGGAGGAGGGCGGCGGCGTCTGGGTATCGGACGAGCCCGCTGAAGCGGTGGAGGTGGAGAGGACGAAGCCGAAGAAGAAGAAGAAGACACCTGAGGAAATTGAGGCAGGTAAGACGGAGTCACGGTGTGAGCGAGTCTGTTCAGAGGAGGCTTCAAGCCTGCACGTTTCTCTTGACCTTTCCCCTCCAGTCTTCTCTCAGCTTGCAGCCAGATACACAGACAGGAAAAGGCTGCAATCAATCTCTGCAGGCAGGAAAATATTTGGCTGTTGTGTAGACCAGAGCTCCAGCTTTTCTCCCTGAACGCCTGCACAGCTCAGCCTCCCTCATGCTCTCAGAAACGCTTCGGCGTTAACGCCCCACCAAATGCATCTCACAGCCAATTTGTTTCAGTGATCCGGAGACGACGGGACAGGAACTTGCAGTTGGAGGTCTGACGTTTTCTTGGCCGACGCGACGTTCTCCGGCCTCGATCACGTCTCGGAGAAAAATCATAAAGTCTGAGCAACAGCGGAAATTATTTCCAGTAGGACTTTTTTCCACAAGTAAGCAGGAAGTGCTTTAGGAGAAAGGGCCCGCTGTCACTAGCACCGACAGTCTGAATGTTAACTTTTTCCGCCGCGTGAAGCAAAACCACGAGACTCAGTGGTGGGAGCCGTTGGTGTGCGGTGGTTCTAGGCCGTCATTAACTGAACCCCAGACCCACGAACAGCTCTGTTTACAGGAAAAGGTTTTGCTGAGCATGCTGCGTCGGCCTCTGCCCGGTTTCACAATCACATTTTGAAGATTTCTGCAGTCTATCAAGCCAAGAACGTTGTGATGTTTTGTATACATGGCTGGAACGTTTGCTCCCATTAAGCCCGGCCCACACAGCCCGCACAGTCCAGAAGACTGCGACCACCAACGATTCGATGCAATTAGTGTCCACGGGGGAGTTAAGAAGTTCTTACGTTTGTATTTCCTGAACAGACCGCACAGAGATTACTACATGTGATCATTCAGCTTTTGTAAACACTTGTATACCTTTAAAAAATAACGTGGTGTCATTTGTTGAGTAAGTTATTTTGTTAAATTGTTATATCATGAACCAGGAAGTACGAAGACCACAAAAACACCCACAGGTTGGGATGTTTTTTGTCACATAAGTTGTGCAATGAAGTTACGGCACTTTTTATACCTAAATGACGACCTATTAAACCTGACCAAGTAGGTTTGGTGCTAACTACGTGTTTCACAATATGTTCCTCAAACTAACTACGTATTTTTGTTTCCTAAACCTATCTACATATTTCACAATCCTATCCAAACAATAACTAGGTGTATCACGATCTAATGCAAACAATAACTAGGTTCATCACAATCTTATCTGAACAATAACTAGGTTTATCACAACCTTTTCCAAACTGTAAATACATATTTTACGATCTTTTCCTAAACCTAACTACGTAATTGTGCCCAAATCTAACTGAGTTGTTTCCTGTGAAGACGGGAGTTTATTTTGAAAAGCCCGTATGATCGTATTGTTGTTGGACTTTTGTCGGAAAACGCACAAAGAAATGCATCACTTTTGGATACGTTGACTTGTTACATATATTTATATATATTTGTATCTGGCGGTCAGCTGATTGATCCATAACGTTGGTCCAAACTGAAATATCTCAACAACTATTGAATAGAAATTTGGCTCTAAAATTAGATTTTGACACTGCAAGAGAGGGCGGTGGATTACAAATATGTGTGCAGCTATTTAGAGCAAGTTTTCCCGTTATTCATGACATGACTCGTTGTCTCCTGTTGTTTCTGTGCAGTCACACATAGTCAGGAAAATTGTCCGTCCAGGCATCCTGAGCTGAGTAATGCGTTGGCAGTGAGGGGTTGTTGTGTTCAAGGACCGGTGGAACATCAGGAAAACAAGCCGCCTTCTGTGTCTAATGGCGGTCGGAGATCTCCTCTCTGCAATGCTCCATGTAGTTTAAGGTCTTTAATCAGTTCTTCATCAGACAGTGGAGGGGGTGTGACGCCACTCTGAGCGGACTGAAGCTTCTGACATCGCCTCCGTCCCTCTTTCCTCCAACAAAGTGTGTTTACTTGTTCTCATTTAAAAGTACTCAACATGTGGATTAGGTTGCATGGAACAAAGTTGGGATTTATACAATTTATATCTCATCAAACGGCAGATTTACCTATTGAAGATTAAGAAAGGTGATATTCAGTAAATATGTTAAGGGACGTTCCTTTAAAGCACAAAGTCTTTCACATAAAGGCTCCTGAAGGTCTTCTTGAAGGCTGAGGTTCTACGCAGAACTATTTGTTTTTTAAAGAAAGTTCTTTGTAAGAGCAAGAGGTTTCAATGAGAAAATATTTCATCTAAGGAACCCCTGTCTGGATGGAAGAAGACAACGTGTTCTTTTCAACTCTTTTATGGGAGAAAGAGTCATTCAATGATTATTGAGAGGAAACTGAGTTTAAGCTGTTGAACTAGAACCACCTTGAGGGGTCGAAGTATAGTTTATACTTCACACAGAGCCAGGCTAGCTGTGTACCAATGCTTAAGACTTTATGCTAAGCTAGGATAGCTTATCTTCTCTTTTCACTCTCAGAAAGCGTTTTTCCCAAAAATGTTGAGTTAATGTGATTAAGTAGATTTGACAGAGAGGACGTGACCTTCCTCTCGCTGAGATCAACTCTTACGTAACATTCCTTCATGCACTCGGTGCAGTCTTGCCTTTCAGAGGAGCAACTGGGGAGATCATTAGCCTTTTGGCAACGGTCTCCACTCTTTCTTGTTTGGTTCAGGACCAAAACAAACGGGACAGATTGTCTCTAAGAGCCAGCTCCTGCTGCGTTCATGTGTCCGGGCTGCGTTTCACAGCGGCAGTAAGACTTGTGTGCTCACAGTGAGACGAGAATAAAACTTCAAGTAACCCTCCAATGAAATGTTTTGAGGAAGCTGCGCGGCGTCTTCGTGGATAAGTGGCTTCACGCGGCTGAATGTTTCTCGTCTTTTGCCTCGTCTCTCTGAAGCCCGAGCAAAGAAAGCAGCGGAGAAGGAAGCCAAAGCCAAGAAGCAGAAAGGCCCCAAAGCCACCAAGAAGCCCAAAGTCACGAAGCCCACCAAGAAGCCCAAAGCACCAAAAGCCACCAAGAAGCCGAAGGCGCCCAAAGCCACCAAGAAACCACAGGCTATCACCGCTACGACGACCGCGGCAACAACTGCGGCAATGACCGTCATCAAAAGTCCTTCTTTGGATGAGGAAGAGGAGCGGCTGCTGCTCGAACTGGGCTGGGGAACGTGTATGTATTATTATTTATTTTATGTATTTATTTATTTATATTTGTATATATATATATATATATATATATATATATATATATATATATATATATATATATATATATATATATATATAAATTTATTTTTTTATTTTTATTTTATTCTATTTTTTTTTTCATTTCATTTTGCAGGGACAATGCACACTAATCAACAGTAAAACTGTAAGTGAGGCAGAAAGACTCATTTTTATCTGTTGTCCCTGGCCAGATTTCTTTTCAAATTACAACATTTTCAATAGCACAATGCAACTAAGACATACAGGCAGTAACATAGACACAACTAATTCACATCAAGGAAAAACAAGTGTATCTACAGTCGATATCTCCAGCACATATAAAACACTGGAGGCACAGACAATACATCAACACTAAACAAGACACATGCACATATAGTAAATAAGCAGCAGGACAGACGTTAATGCTTCACACTGATAGGCAACGAGCCCTTCCTTTAAGTTCTCTGAAGCTTCTCGAGGGAATCAGAGAATATTCTCATAGAGATGTTTGTCTTTTTAACTATTTGACCTTCACAGTGAGTCGACCCGAGACCCCCAACGGACCCGCAGTGGAAGAGCCCGTCGAGCCGGACCTAGGTGAGACTTTCACGGGTCGACGAACCGTTTTTTAGAGCTCATTAACAAAATACTGAAATAAAGTCTAGGTCATTTATGTCAGAAAAGCAGAGACGCATCATAACCCTGATAAAGTGTGTATTCACTTTGAAATACTACTCTGCTACTTTATACTGAAAGTCCACGACATCTCAGAGGAAAATATGTTACTTTTTACTGCTCTACAGTAATTTAATAGCTAAAGTATTATTTTGGTTTTGCATCATTCATGTTACTGCTGAATTTGGATGTTTTGAACACCATTAGTGATATACAAGAGAAATATATAGTTTGTCTGCTCTCGGTTAAACTGTCTTCACCAGATACTCTCTCAGTCAGTTCTGCTTCACTTTATCAAAGTCAGGCTTTGCAGTGAGATTGTTCACACATAGTGTGCTGTGATCGGTTCGAGGTTTAAACCTTTCAGCTGCACCATCCCAAAGAGATGCTCATCCTAAAAGTGTTTCTTTTTTTTTGGTGAACCTACAACTTTTTAATTTGGGCTGTGTGACATCTTCATTTATTCTTAACCAGTGAAACAAATGCTGATCTTTACACATCTGGACAAATCTCTCAAGTGTTTCCTTTGTTATGACACCAACATTATTCAAATAGACTTTGTGGTTGCAGAGATATACTCTTTTTAGTATAAGTATGCAATTTTTGGTTTTCCTGTATGCTGACGATGCACCTCTGTTCTAATATAATGATATTAAGGTTATGAAGTTGTAATAATACAGTAAATATGCCGTGTTCCTCACAGATTTGATGCGTCGTCGATACAACAAACAAGCCACAACCACTGAGGTCATCATGTATATACCAGGTACATTTACATTATCTTATATTGTGGATCATAAAAGTTTAAATTGCAAACAAGTGTAAAATAATGTTGCGTACAACAATTAACTATTTTAATTTGTTAAAAATAATAACAGCTACTTTTAACTAACTAATGTATATTTACCGGCGTATTCTTATTTGCTCATTTGCATAAATTTTCTTCTTTATTGTGTTGTTGTGTCTTTTCTCTGTGTGTGTATAACTGTGTCCATGTGTGTTGTTAAGGTACAGATAAATACAAATGAATAAGTCATATCTACACCAGATATTATCTCTATATGGATGATTATATGTAATATATATATATGTATATATATATATATATATATATATATATATATATACATATATATATATATATATATATATATATATATATATATATATATATATATATACACATATATAATTATCTCAATATATTGTAATAACAGTTATATCGTCTTTTATAATACAACATAGGAAGTGTTTTAAAGTCATTTTTGTTTAAGTCATTACCAGAATATTAAACAATAATGTAATAATGTTATTTCTAGCCTCATGGTAATAAAGAGACGTCTGCTTGTGTTCCAGAGGAAACCTCCTCCGCCCCGTACGAGGTGCCGTGGTACGAAGAGTACGACTATGCCGACCGTGCGTCGATTCTCTTGATAACTTCAGATCAATAACCCGATCGCTTATTGATGGTTTTATTGAGACGAGTCTGTCTGGTTCTGCTTCACAGTGGCCGCCAAGAAGCAGGAGGAGGAGGAGGAGAGAGCTCGCAAAGAAAAGGCAGAAAAAGGTTTTTACTTCATTTGTACTTTGTCTTGTGTGGATTAATCTGCCGCTGAAAGTAGTCCTGAAAGTTGTTTTGCTGAAAGTTGTTTTATTATAACAAAAATAAATAAACATTAATTTATTGGACCATAGTCCATACTTTTCAAAATAAAAGTATCAAATGTATTTAAATATGGTAAATAACATATGACAGTACTTTAAAACAAGTCCTTGTGTTTCAAAATAAAAGTAGCACATGTATCTTAATAGGAGAAGAAGTGTTTGAAAGTAAAGTCACAAAAATGCACAAACACGTGACCTCTGGCCCACGTTGACCTTGAAGGCGTGCTTGAAGAATGTTTGTGTGTGTGTGTGTGTGTGTGTGTGTTTGTGTGTGTGTGTGTGTGTGTGTGTGTGTGTGTGTGTGTGTGTGTGTGTGTGTGTGTGTGTGTGTCAGCAGAGGCGAAGGTGCGCCCGGAGAACATGTGGAAGTGTTTTGTGCGGCGGTGGCGGTTGGGACGGAGCGCGAGGTTCGGGGTTTATGACTCACGTGTTGTTGTTGTTGTTGTTGTTGTTGTTTTCTCTTCACGCTGAGAAGCCGAGCGGCTGAAGAAGAGGTGGGAGGAAGAGGAAGAGGAGCGGCTGAAGCAGATCTCTGTTCCTGTGGAGCTCAAGAGTAAGAAAACTCCTGAACGAGTGTACTTAAATACAATGCTTGGGTACTTTGGAGTAACTAGTGTACTTAAATACAACGCTTAGGTACTTTAGAGTAACTAGTGTACTTAAATACAACGCTTAGGTACTTTGGAGTATTTATATTTTCTGCTACTTTATACTTATACATCTCAGAGGTGCATAACATACTTGTTACACTACATCTCAGTGGTACATGTAGTACTTGTTACACTGCATCTCGGAGGTACATATAGTACTTGTAACACTACCTCCTAGATGTACTTGTAGTACTTTTAGCTGACATAGGAGTTAACGTGCACATTAATGCAGCAGAAACACAACAGAGATTTTACTGATCAATCAATACTTTTTCTTTAAAGTACATTTAGCTGATGTACTTGTACTTCATTAAGGGTTTGAATGCAGGACGTGGAGAATTTCCACATGGCACTGTCGGTACTTTAAATAAAAGCCTCTGAATACTTCTTCCACCACTTCTCGTTTAATCCACTCAGCCTCTTGTTTTTACTGCGACGTCGTCTTTAACAAGACGTTTCACTGCGTCTCGTTAAAAAGAGAGAAATGTCTGCCAGCTCCTCTCAGAGAGAGAACCCAAACCTCCGGTGTGTTCCCCGCAGAGTGCCCTCCTCTGGGCCTGGAGTCCCACCGCGTGGAGGACGACCAGCTGCTGGCTTCCTCCCAGTCCCATCACGGCTTCGCGGCTCCGAGGGGACGACTCAACATGCAGGTAGACAAGATTTTATGTCCGTTTACTTTGTGCTTTTGTACTATTGTAAAGTTCAGATGAAGCTTCATGGGGAGGGAACGGCCCACTGCACCTTAATTACTAAAGATGAGTAACATGCTGAGAAGGATTTCCCCACTGTGGGATTAATAAAGGATTATAAACAAAAATATATAGAAAAAAGAAGAAAAAAAAGAAATCTGCATTTGCCCCCATATCTACTATTTGTTGGCTGAAAGTACTATATGTACCTCTGAGATGTAGTGCAACAATTACTATGTATAAATCTGAGATGTAGTGTAACAAGTACTATATGTAAATTTGAGATGTAGTGTAACAAGTACTATATGTTCATAGTAGAGTAAAAAGTACAATATCTACCTCTGAGGTGTATTGTAAAAAATACTATATGTACCTCTGAGGTGTATTGTAACAAGTACTAAATGTACCTTTAAGATGTAGTGTAAAAAGTACTACAGTTTTAGAACCTCTGGTTTATGTAAAAAAAAGTAAACGCTGCGTTTGGCTCTAGGCCTCCAACAACGAGGATGACATGTTCGGCGGCGCCTGGTGCGCCGAGTCGGAGGAGCGCAACCACTGGTTCGAGGTCGACGCCCGCCGGGAGGTGGAGTTCACCGGGGTCATCACTCAGGGGAGGAACTCAGAGCAGCTGTGAGTCCGCTGCTACAGAGATCTTTGTCTCTTCAGCCGCTAAATGCTGCACTGAGTCCACCAGCTGCTCTCCGTCTGCTGCTTCCCGCCCAGCAGGAAGTGAACAGCGGCTTTGTTAAGACGAAACAAGATGATATGGCATTCATCCGCCCAACATGGGGGGAAATTTGCATGATTACAGAAGCAAAGTCGATTGAAACCAACACAAAATATAGAATATTGAATCCTCTTTTTTCTCCCTAGAGAGGATTTCGTGTCCTCGTACTTTGTGGCCTTCAGCAACGACAGCCGAGACTGGACGACCCTTCACGACGGCTACGCCGAATGGGTGAGAACCTCGTTTTCCAACCCGATCGCATCCGTGGAGCTTCGTGGAGTTTAACGGTTTTACGTCATGTATTGTGTGTATTGTGTTTCTTCGGCCCCTCCTGCAGTTGTTCTACGCAAACGTGGACAAGGACACGCCGGTGCTGGGCGAGTTCGCGGCGCCCGTGGTGGCGCGCTACATCCGCATCCTGCCCCAGAGCTGGAACGGCAGCCTGTGCCTCCGAGCCGAGATCTTGGCCTGCCAGCTCCCCAGTGAGTCGATCCTTTCCTCTCAAAGCGCTCTGGAGGAGTTTCATGAGTCAGAGGCGTTTTCATTGCTTACAGGAATATGTCATCCTCCACTTTCTGCCAAAAACAAAAAGTCTATTTCACAACACGGACTTCATCACCCCGGCGGTGTGTTGCATGACGGACTTTACACCATTTTCCCGGTGGTGTGAAGTCACTTCTTACATATACTTCCAGCAAAGTACTTGCACTCAAAGTATTTTACATTTTTCTGCTTTTTGTGAAATCCTTATCAGGTCAACGTACAGTACATAAGAACATTTTCACAGTCTGGTCATTTCCCATGTTTAGCCGCATTACACAAGAAAGATGCACAGCGTTAGCAACAAATCAAACCCAGTCAATGATTAGCATGTTGCTTCTTTCAGGCAGCTACCGCAGTGAGAACGAAGTCATCCCATCAGACGACCTGGACTTCAGACACCACAACTACAAGGAGATGAGACAGGTCTGTTTCCAGTTCTGACCACAGACTGTTTATGAGAAGTGAATAACGACAGAGCGTGATTCACAACATAGACTTCTATACAACCAGACGAGTCGCCACCTAGTGGTCATTAGAGAAAATGCAGCTTGAACACATAAAGCATAGACTTCTATACAACCAGAGGAGCCGCCCCCTGGTGGTCAGGAGAAAGATTGCAGCTTTAACACATGAAGCATAGACTTCTATACAACCAGATATTATGGTTCTGCAGAGAACTGATGTTTTTTGTTTCTCTTCCAGATGATGAAGGTGATAAATGAAGAGTGCCCAAATATCACTAGGATCTACAATGTCGGTAAAAGCTCTCAGGGCCTGAAGATGTACGCCATGGAGATCTCCGACAACCCAGGAGAGCACGAGACGGGTACGAGACAGACAGACGGGCTGAAGAACTCACCGAGACGCCGTCAAACCGCCGCCCGTCCTAATGTGTGCTATTATTTTCTCATTCCCCGGCTACCACCAGGTGAGCCTGAATTTCGGTACACAGCCGGGCTCCACGGTAACGAGGCGCTGGGTCGAGAGCTCCTCCTCCTGCTGATGCAGTTTCTGTGCAAGGAGTACAAAGACGACAACCCCAGAGTGCGCCGGCTGGTGGACGGAGTGAGAATACACCTGGTGCCTTCGCTTAACCCCGACGCTTACGAGTTGGCCTACGAGATGGTACGACAGGCACGAATCGCCCGCACAGCGCTTACGTAACCGGAGCTTCTTGCACCGTTAGCTTGCCCGGCCACTTCCTCCAACATTCGCAGCCACCTTTTGATGTGACCCGTCCTTCTCGTCCTCCAGGGCTCGGAGATGGGGAACTGGGCTCTGGGCCACTGGACTGAAGAAGGTTACGACATCTTCCAGAACTTCCCGGACCTCAACAGCATCCTCTGGGGAGCCGAGGACAGGGGCTGGGTGCCTCGCATCGTGCCCAATCATCACATCCCACTGCCAGAAAACTTCATCAATGGCTCTGTGAGTTCGTTCTTAACCCCAAGACCCAATGATCGCCAATGTAGCAACCAAACGGCCCAAAGCTGCTTGTGTTTTAGAGGGTTGAAAATCCAAACGTTCACCACCTCCAGTCCAACGCGATGTGCTGACGTTCAAACCATTCTCTGCTTCCTGTCTTCACAGATCGCTACAGAGACGAAGTCCATCATCTCCTGGATGGAGCGCACCCCGTTTGTGCTCGGAGCGAATTTGCAAGGAGGAGAAAAACTGGTGGCGTACCCTTTTGACATGCAGCGCCAGTCGCTTTCTGTAAGCCTAGAACCAAATAAAAGCACATTGATGCTCTCTTTAGCCAGACATCTCATCTTAAGCTCATAATCATCACGATCCCTTTTGTTTAAGTCGATCGACAGCCGCCGCTGGAGAGGCAACGGTGAGATGAACGAGGAGACGTGGGCTCGCATCCAGCGGCAGAACGAGGGGTCTTTGAAGGAGACGGCGGATGACGCCATGTTCCGATGGTTGGCCATGGCGTACGCCCACAGCCACCTGACCATGACGGAGACCTACCGGGGCTCTTGCCATGGAGATGACGTCACCGGGGGTCAGGGCATCACCAACAGGGCCACCTGGGATCCAGTGGTGGGCAGTAAGTGTTGATGCGGAAGGAGGCAAGAGGAATACCGAAAGAGAATGTAGAAGAAAGTGCCGCATCGAAAACTGGAACGATAATGATTGGCCGCCACCAGCTGTGAGTGAGCTCATCCTGTTCCTCTCCCACAGGTATGAATGACTTCAGCTACCTGCACACCAACTGCTTCGAGCTGTCCGTCTTCTTGGGCTGCGACAAGTTTCCCCACGAGACTGAACTGCCTCAGGAGTGGGAGAACAACCGCGAGTCTCTGCTGTCCTTCATCGAACAAGTGAGAGCTGTGTTAAAGCTACATTCTCTCTCCTGACCACTAGGGGGCGACTTCTCTGGTTGTACAGATAATCAACTCTACTTCGCTCTTGATTTATTCCCTCAGTAAACATTGTAAACATGAGTGTACAGTCTCAATCTTTAAAGCCTTTAAAACCGGTGCAGCTCCTATTCAGACTATTCTGTGGTTGTAACTGAAGTACTAGTGAGAGTATTCGTACTAGTCGTTGTACTAGTACTAGTAATACTTTCCTGTGCAGGTACATCGAGGGATAAAAGGTGTCGTGAGAGACGTGGAGGGAAATCCACTGCCTAATGCCACCGTGTCCGTGGAGGGAATACGGCACGACGTCAAAACCGGTAGGTCGGGTTAAACCACTGAAGATTCTTTGTATTTGACAATAATTACTTTTTTTTTGGTCTGGAATTTCATTTCCGAACATTTTTTCCCTGAACTCACACACACAGCTGTCGGCGGTGATTACTGGCGGCTGCTAAACCCCGGGGAGTTCCGGGTGACCGCCAAGGCCGACGGCTACACCCCTCAGACCCGGCTGTGCATGGTGGGCTACGAATCCGGCGCCACATCCTGCAGCTTCACCTTGGCCAAGTCCAACTGGGACCGCATCAAGCAGATCATGTCGCTGCACGGCAAGAGGCCCATCCGGCTGGTGCCCAAGGCGGTCGCGCCGAAGACGACGCCGGCGACCAGAGACCCCGCGGCGGCAGCGGAGCCCACCGTCGACAGTCACGCCGCCGCTCAGAACGCAGAGCGGCTCAGACGGCTGCGCATCATGCGTCTACGCCGGCTGCGTCAGCAGAGATTAAGAGCCGGGTTAAGCACCACTCCGACTGCAACGACGACCACAACAACCACAACAACCACAACAACAGCCCCCACTACTATAGCCGACACCAAGAGAACCACTTCCTGGTACGACTCCTGGTTCCCGGTGGACGGTTGGGTGACGGAGAACCCGTTCGATAGCGTTGCCTTCGAGTTGGCGCCCACGAAGGATTACCCCTTCGAATACACCATCGACTGATCTCTCTCTCACACACACATACACACACACACAAAGTTTGAACTTGTTGGGTTGACCATGACCATGTTTACATGCGACAAATATTCCGTTTTTTTACCGTTAATCTGAAAAAAGACAATATTCCATACGTAATCACGTTTATATGCAGCTGCTCATATTCCACGTAATCGAACACGACCCTGCATCTCATCTTCATCGCCATGTGACTTATCTTCATCACCAGTGAATCACCGTTCTCGCCTATGTTTGACGGTTCAATGCCCGGACACAAAATATGTAAAAGTGGAACATCAGGAGCTGCTTCTCTTCTCTCTATGCGTGACTTCAAGGGAACGTCCGAAAGAGAAATTTAGTTTATTTTTTAGGAAGATTCTTCACAGGAAATTGATCTGGAATAGAAAGCTTCTGCTGAGCAGAGACGATACACACGAGTTGGCTCAATAAAACACGCAGCTTGTTACGACACACACATATGATTAGGTACTCCTGCATTACAAATGTATATCTTTATGATTCTTTAACGGCTTTACAGTGCGATTGCTGGCCTCAGTTAAACTGATTTAATGTACTGCCGTATTTCAATAAAATTAAAGTGTTTTTATATAATGATCGTAGTCTGTGTATTATTTGGCTTTAAGGGGATATTCTCTCTGCATTCTCTCTCCTGACCACCAGGGGGCGACTCCTCTGGTTGTATAGAAGTCTATGTTTCACGTGTTAAAGCTGCATTCTCTCTCCTGAGCACCTCCTATGGTTGTATAGAAGGTTTTAAGCTCAATTAGCACCATCCTACAGAACCACAAATGACCATCAACACGTCCCTTCTCTGTTTGACGCTCGACAACGACAACACCCAAAAAAAACTTCACTTTTCAAGAAGAAATCACTTTATTTTAACAAAACATTTTCATTGTTTCAACAACAGAAGTAAGAGAATACAGATACTGTATGTTTGAATTTGCAACTTCAAACTGACGTTTCTTACATTTTTCTCTCGTTTTCAAAAAGTAAGTCAAGTCCGCGTTCAGAGTCCATTCGGTTTGCGCCAGAATCGAGCTCCCGGTGAAAGTCCTTGCAGGGTTTCACAGATCCAGGACCGGGTGCTCGTTCTCCGGGGTCTGTAGCTACGACTGGCCCGCTTTGCCTTTCTGGTTCCTCC
>NW_027175854.1:14570000-14605000 GCF_023055335.1 Clinocottus analis | reverse complement strand
CACCAGCATCTCCAGCGATGCGCTCAGCACCAGGTTCTGGGCGGTGAGGTGGGCGAGGACGCGGGATGGCGTCCCAACAATCACGTCGGGCTTCTCCATCAGGACGGGCCTGTTCCAACACACCAACATCATTACACACAACATCAATGTATACAAATATACATCAATTTATCGTAAAAGTCGGGGTAAATGCCTCTAGTAACGTCGGTGGGTGTCACTGCTAGCTCCCCGCTGTAGCCAGCTAGCGCTGCTGCTAGCTCCCCACCAGATCCCCAATATCTCCCTGCTAGCTCCCGACAGCTCCCTGCTAGCTCCCAGCCAGCTCCTCACCAGCTCATTTATATTTATATTGACTGACCTCTGTGCAGACAGGTCAGCTTTCCCGGTGATGTCGGCCACGCGAACGTCTCTGGAGCAGAACGCCGTTAGCTGCCTCATCATGGCCTGGACCTGCTGGCCCAGTTCTTTGGTCGGAACCAGAACCAGAGCTCTGACATCCTGCTCCCGAACAGTCTGAAGACAAACAACCAAAACTAAGAGTGAGCGGTGGGGAGGATGAGGACCGGGATTTGCGACTAGTGGTTTTTTGAGCCCCGCTCACCTGCTTGGAGGCCAGGATGCGCTGGATGACGGGGATCGCGTAGGCCGCGGTCTTCCCGGATCCGGTGCGAGCTCGAGCCAGCAGGTCTTTCCCCTCCAGGGCCAGCGGGACCGCCTTCTCCTGGATCAGGGTGGGCTGCGACCAGCCCAGGTCTGCAACCGCCTGCACCATGACCAGAGAGGCCAATGTTTATACACAAATAATAATGCAGTTGTTTTTTTATTAATTTAAAGACGGACAGTAAATAAATTAAATTTAACTTCTCCATGTATAAATACTTTGGAGTAAACATTATCTTACACTTTGTCATGAAATATGATTCATAAGTACGTAGAATGTTAACAAGTACATTTAGTCAAATACTGTAATAAGACAACGTTTATATACGTGTACTAGTATTTCCATGTTACGCTCCTTTGTACTTCTACTGTACTACACCTCAAGAGGTAAATATAGTACTTTTTATTGTACTTGCTACATCTCAGAGGTACTTTTACTGTACTACACCTCAGAGGTAAATAAAGTACTTGTTAATGTACTCCATCTTGGAGGTAAATATAGTACTTTTTACTTCACACGTATTTTCTTTAATTAGTAGTCGAGTAAAACTAAAGGTTTAAATGAAATAATGATGAAATCTACACCATGAAAATAATTTAAAAAAAAGGTTGTTTATCGTAAAGTAGCTTCACGTGTATGTTTTACGACACGTCTGTATTTTAGTTGACGACACATGAGACGAGTTGTTTACGACATTTTTCTTCGGTTTTAATTTTTCAACAACTTATTAAACATTTACCGACCCTGTCAACCGGGACGTTACCTTTAGAAGACGGTCGTCTAAACCCATTTCATGGAAGAGAAGCCGTTCCGCCGCCATGTCTGCGTCTCACTGGCTCACACGTGCGTCGCAGGAATACTACGTCATGTTGCCTTCATGGCTCTCCTCTCAAGCTCCGTGTTTTCCAGTTGCCCGTTCAATGTTTTTGTCTGAAAATAAATAAATAAAATAAAATAAAACATTATTTTAAATGAAATGAAATGGACTTAAGTTAAATTAAATAAAGTTATAGTATCTATACTTAAGATAAATTAAAATAAATGCAATACATTCAAGTTAAATGAAATTACATTAGATACTTTGAATCCATTATGATGGGAAAAAAACTTTTTTAACACACTACTATTTTACAGTATTATCACTGTAAAACGATATATAATAGTACTTTAGCTGCACTAAGGGATCTGAATACTGTTGGTTGTTTTTATTTTTCTCACTGCTGTCCCTCATTTGACCGCAAGAAGGCGACAAAACGCCACCAATAAAAACGTCACAATGGCCCCTTTTTAACAATTAAATATAAAAAAAGAACCAGGATAATGTTCAGCAAAACTAAAACACAAGAACAACACACTGTATATATACACACACGTGCGCGCGCACACGCACACACAAGCACGCACGTGGCTCTCAACCTCTGGTCCCGTGGAGTCACGTGCGCGTGGACGAGGACTTGTTGAGAAGGCGCTGAGAAGATGTCTGCTGCTGCTGTTGCTGGAGGCGCGCAGCATCTCCTCATCCTCCCGCAGCACAGAGTCAACATGGCCGCGCAGCAGCAGCACTGAGGCGCGCAGCAACACAACAACAACAACAACAAAAACAACAACAACAACAAACAGGTAAAGAAACCAGCATGGAGGGACATCCGTGCCTTTATTTACCATTTCAGAGGATTCAGTGCAGCTGAGCATCCACTCAAACAAAGCCACAGGTTAATAATACATCTGTTACATAACCCCGACCATGATCTCATAATGATGCATCATTCCCTTTATTCGGTTTTATTCCCCTCCAGCTTCTCCGACTGTTATTGCTCATCGCCTTGACGTTTCACCGGATGAATCGCTCGGTTTTATTTCTCTCTCTCTCTCTCTCTCTCTCTCTCTCTCTCTCTCTCTCTCTCTCTCTCTCTCTCTCTCTCTCTCTCTCTCTCTCTTCGCTGTCATGTCTTCTCCTCTCTCTCCTCTCAGACTAAATGGCGTTCATGTCCCGGTTCTCGCGGTCCAGGAGCAGCTCCAGGTCTCCGAGCCGAAAGGACTCCGAGCAGCGCGCCTCGCCGACGCCGACCGTGTCCGAGCTGGAGCGGCTGCTGTGCACCGGAAAGACCGCCTGCAACCACGCGGACGAGGTGTGGCCGCGGCTCTACATCGGAGACCAGTGAGTACACCTGTAGACCTACACACACGTAGACCTACACATCTGCACACCTGTAAACCTGCACACCTGTATACCTGCACACACGTAGACCTACACACCTGTAGACCTGCATACCTGAACACCTACAGTGTAGATGTACTGCTGCAAGTACAACTTACTTATATAGTAAAAGTACTCATGGTGCAGAATGACATATTATTATTGATGCATTCATGTGTTCATCACTTTAATGTTGCAGCTAAAGATGTAACTCTTCTTAATTATTAATATATACAAAATGATAGATTAATCTGTAATACATTATAATATAATACATGTTGAATATTTAGTATATTTAGTGTTAATCGGAATCCATGAGTATAAAATGGCATTAAATGGAAATATTCAAGTAAGTCAACCGCTCATTAACATGGGTCTGTATTGTTGAGTTGTATTAATGCACAACTCTTTGTATTAATGCATGAATTACTGCAGCATATGAGAGTGAAAGCCACACAGATAGGTTCTGTCAGAAGAAACTAAATGAGACAAGACAAATAAACTGGTTATGTTAATCACTAAGTGAGTAGGCGGGGCTTAAAGCTGCGAAAAGAGATTCCTGCAGGACAGGAATGATCTTACGAGAGCAAAGACACTTTTTTTCTGGCTTAATTTAAAGTAAATCTACATCTAGAGAGAATGCAGTTTCAACACATGAAGCATAGACTTCTATACAACCAGAGGAGTCGCCCCCTGGTGGTCAGGAGAGAGAATGCAGCTTTAACACATGGAGACAACCCATTTGATACCAGCTGCTCTTCCTCCTCCTATTCTTCTCTGCAGAGATATTGCGTCAGACCGTCGTGAACTGGCCAAACTGGGCATCACTCACATCCTTAACTGTGCCCAGAGCAAGTGGCGGGGCGGAGCCGAGAACTACGCCGGGATGAGCGTCACCTACCACGGCATCGAGGCTCACGACTCGCCGACCTTCGACATGAGCGTCAACTTCTACCCGGCGGCCGAGTTCATCCACAAGGCGCTCACGAGCGGAGGTGAGTGGAGAGCTACAAATACAGAACCTCATGTGGAGCAACGGGTCAGAAAACTGGAAAAGGATCGGATCCCAGGTCAGAGTCACAGATCGTATCAGAACTAAAGAAAAAAAAGAAAGAAAGGTAGGTTGGTAAGTAGGTAGGTATGTAAATAGATAGATAAGTAGATTAGTCGGTAGGTAGGTAGATAGGTTGGTAGGTAGATAGGTAGTTAGGTTAGTTGGTAGTAAGGTGTAGGTAGTAGGTAGGTAGTTAGTTAGGTTGGTAGGTAGTAGGTAGTTAAGTTGATAGATAGGTAGTTAAGTTGATAGATAGGTAGATTCGTCGGTAGGTAGGTAGAACATGTTTTTTCATAAAGCATCCACAGCAGTTTAAGGTCCCGTCCCGCTGCAGGCAAGGTGCTGGTCCACTGCGCTGTGGGCGTGAGCCGCTCGGCCACGCTGGTTCTGGCCTACCTGATGATCCGGCAGAACCTCACGCTGGTGGAGGCCATTAGAACCGTGAAGGACCACCGGGGCGTCATCCCCAACCGGGGCTTCCTGCGCCAGCTCAACGGCCTGGACGGCATCCTCAGGGAGAGCCGCAGGACGCCACCGCAGAGCTGAGAACGCCTCCACACACACACACACACACACTTTTTTATTTATTTAAGTTTTTTTTTAATTATCTTCTTGAGTAATGTCCTGTTGTAGTTTATTTCTATTTGAGCCTCTGAAACAACACGAGTGCTGGATTGGAACTCTCCATGAATTCCCTTCTAGACAAAATGTTTCAAGTCATTCAAGTCAAGTCAGTTTTATTGATTACAAACAACCTGTTTATTTCATAAAACCTGTTTATTACGTACGACTTGTGACCATAACAGGTCACATGCTCAGTAGGTGAGGAACCGCTCGCCTCTTTTCTAATCAAACTTCAGAGCATTCCTGATGTTTTACTGCCACAACAGAGAAGAACAAACGCTGCAGAGACCAAACAGGAAGTCTCACCTTTGGTGCATCTTTTCTTGTTTCAGGAAATTAAAAAAACTCGAGGGCTCCTCAAAGGTATTTAAATTAGGGAAATGATCCTGGAAGAAGAGATCCAGCAGAGATAAAGGAGTTAAAGTGATTGACAGTGTTCAGGATTCAACAACAGAACCAATAAGAGGTTTGAAATGGAGATGGCAGCTTTGCCACTGGCCCCGCTAGCGCTACCAGTAAAATCAGGTTATCTGCAGGGTTCCTATCAGCCCGTCTGGGGCTCAGGGTCGGGGGTTTGAGGGCCCAGTGGTTTATTTTCTATGCTCTCAGCTGTCTTATGTATTCAGAGACTCTCGTCTCAGCAATTCTTCCCCGTAGTTTAAGTCTTTTCAGGTCTTCCCTCCACTTACTTTTGAACATAGCAAGCGTCACTAAGAGCTCAGAACACCGGCTCTCTAGTCGTGGGGCTCGTAGCTCGGGTCTAAACCAGCATAGGTATGTAGCCCGATGGTCGTTGTTTCACAGTGTTGTCGTCGTGTGTTTTGTTGACGTTTGATGTTTTTCAAATATCCACTCTCCTTCTTGGCTTTTTTAATCGGATATCTTGTGTGAAATTCACCCGGAGACGTTGAGTCCATTGGCACGGTGGTTGGTGCTCCAGGCCGAGGTGGAGGTGGAGGAGTTACAGTTAGTTATGTCTGTAAAAAAGACAATCCAGCAGGACGAAGATAAAGAGTCATAGCTTAGTCCAACCTGAACACGGACATGAAACACATGTTTATAAATGGCCACAAATCCGCTTTGAAATCTTGGGGAAAAAAGCTTTAAAACTTTTTTTTTAATTAAATTCAGTGAGAGTCGTCCATAAATCCGGGATACACTGCTAAATACTTCTTTTATTTATCTATTCATTCATCTATTTATCTATTAATTTATTTATCCATTTGTTTATTTATCCCCCTTATTTACTTATGTTTTTATTTATCCATCTTTCTAATTATTTATTAAGGTATATATTTATTTATTTATCTATCAATTAATTAGTTTATTTGTCTTAATACTTATTTATTTGTTGTTTATACATCCTTATTTTTCCTTACATATTTATTTATTCATCAATATATGTAATTATCTTTTTTTATTTCTCTTTTCATTTATTTATATTGTTTCATTCATTTAGTTGTTGTTTTTTATTTAGTTATGTCATGTTGTTTATTTTCCTCTGGAACTTGAGTACAAGCAAATTCCTTTTAGCCAAATTAATGAAACAACCTCAAAACATAAATAAAATCAACTCTTTAGGACAAAGCTGTTAGAGTAGACTCCACCTCCAGTCTCTGACGAGGGCACGAGGCCACTTCCTGTCTGGTTATATGCTTCAACTTCCTGTCGACTGTTCGCTCATGCGTGATATTGTGAAATACGCACGCGAGGCATTTGGAGTCGTCGTGCAGCGGGAACCGAACCACAAACGTGCCGCTGCAAAAATAAGCTCAGAACCTGCCTGAACGTCGGTGACAAACAGCAGGAGACCTGACGCGGAAACTCAAACCAGCTCTTCAATTACGTGTTTTTTTTAAGGATTACCTCAAGTACCAGACGTGTTCTCTTCGTCTGTGATGTTTTTACGGCGAAGGGGAAGAACATGAATGTAAATAAAAAGAAGCTGATGATGTCTGAAGATTTAAAAGTCTGGTTTGAAGATTTAGGACGAGAGCGTATCTGCTTTCCTGCTGAGAAGTTAATTACTAAGAATGGTGCTGAGGCAGGGGGTGATTAGCTTAGCTTAGCACAAAGACTGGAAGCAGAGGGGAACAGCTAGCTTCACTTTTTTTTTATTTTTTTTACATGTTTACAGTTTGTTTATTGCATTTACCAACAACAACAGTCATGTTTTAGACAATGGTTATTTGACAGAAGAAATTCACAATTCTAAAAGCAGATTTATTCATGCTAGCAGGTTTATTCATTTTAGCAAGTTTATTTATGCGAGCAAGATTATTTATGCAGGTGTATTCATGCTGGCAAGTTTATTTATGCAGGTGTATTCATGCTGGCACGTTTATTTATACTCGCAGGTTCATTAATGCTAGTTTCTATAAAGTTGGCTAAAATCAGACTTTTTTATGTTTCCAGCCGACTAGTTTCAACACAAGAAACATTTTGAAATGATCTGAAAGACGCAAATGATGCTACATCCATAATAGCATGCTAAAAAAATGCAGCATCCACAGTAGATACTTTGTTAAAACTTTGGAGAGAGCTAGGCTAGCTGTTTCCCACCGTTTCCAGTGTGTGCTAAGCGCCTTCGTTCTTTACCGCACAGAGGTATCAATTGTCTCGTGTTTGGTTTTGAGGGCGTTCGAAAGCTTGTTTCGGGGGCAATTTATGTGTTAAATTCACGGTGGTTTTTGCACCGTAGCCGGCCACCGGGGGGGCTACATCGGACCCCCTTCGTATCGCATGAGGAATGTTCATCATGTCCTGGATGTTTTAAATCTGCACTTTTTTCTATAACAGTTGGTGTTGAAATGTGAAGGCACGAGTCCTGAATCGAGCTGACAAAACTGCTCCAGTTGTTACATCTCGTGTCAGGAAATCAGAAATCAATGCCTTTTCTTTCTCGACAGAGTTAAAAACAAACAGGAAACATGTATAATGAATACAAACAGGTGAACTATCCGTGCATATTTTCTGGACCCGCGTGTTTTGTACTTGCTGTGCCGTGATTGGTCGTCCGGTTTCCCCGCAGAGACCTTTCTATTGGACGTCTTTGTATCACTCTCTTTGAGGTTCACTGTCAAAGAAGATGTTGATGCCTTAAAAAGCCGTGTTTGTTTCTATTGAAAATAACGCTGAGCATTGATACCTTGGTTTTGATAAATTGTGTACTTGATCAATAAAAACTCAAAAAAATCTGAGCTTTTGTACTACATTTTGTATTGCATCCAGATACATATTTATATGACCTATAGTGGTAAATAAATAGCTCTAAATATGAGTCACCTCATAAACAGTCACTAGTTTTGATCCCACTGGCATTCATCACATTCTAACGTTGCGATAAACCAATAAAGCCATATGAACTCAGAACATCAGGTACTCAATGAGACGGAAGAGCACGAAGGAAACTTTCAAGTGGTTTTATTCAGCATCGTCGCGTGGTCCTCAAAGATCAGGTTTTAAAAAAAAGGGTACAAAATGAAGTGTTCTCTTACTGATGCTGTAGATGTACACAGTCTCTAAGATGAAAATGGGACGTGGATGATAAAGCAGCAACGCACATCTATAGCACACCACAGTCGGCGATTTTGACCAGCTTATTGGGCTTGCCGTTCTCTGAACCCTGCTTTTCCATTTCCTCCACGACTTCTATGCCCTTCACCACTTTGCCAAACACCACGTGCTTCCCGTCCAGCCTACAGAAGGAGACAAACATTATGAAAGGAGTCAGGGTTTTACAAATCGAGAAGGTCGCCACAAAGCGGGTCCAGAGTGGAGCTCACCAGTCGGTTTTGGCGGTGCAGATGAAGAACTGGGACCCGTTTGTGTTGGGCCCGGAGTTGGCCATGGACAGTACCCCCGCTCCCGTGTGCTTCAGCTTGAAGTTCTCGTCGGCGAACTTCTCCCCGTAGATCGATTTGCCTCCGGTTCCGTTGCCCCTGGTGAAGTCTCCGCCCTGAAAAGGGGAAATTATAAAAATTAAAATAAATAAGGTCACTCAAGCATTTATTTTTACCAATCGATGAACCCGGGTTGAACCCGTCACTTCACCTGGCACATGAACGCAGGGATGATTCGGTGGAAGCAGCTGCCCTTGTAGCCGAAACCCTTCTCTCCGGTGCACAAAGCACGGAAGTTCTCTGTAAAACAAAAAGACACTGTCATTAAACTAGTACAATAAATTGATAGGTTGACGTGGCCACTAGAAAGAATTATTTTTTTTATTGCTTTGCAGGAGTAAAGAAACGCAGCATGTTAATTCTCCTTCTAGTGATTTGTCACAGTTTTGGATTTCTTTGTGACCATGTTGCATGTCTTTGAAGTTGTTGACTCCCTTTGAAGTTGTTTTGAGTCTCTTTGCAGCAGTTTTGAGTCTCTGCAGCAGTTTTGAGTCTCTTTGCAGCAGTTTTGAGTCTCTTTGCAGCAGTTTTGAGTCTCTTTGCAGCAGTTTTGAGTCTCTTTGCAGCAGTTTTGAGTCTCTTTGCAGTCATTGGAATACATTTCTGGTTCTTTTGCATTCATTTGTGGTCAAGCTTGGTTCACAAACTGCATAAAACAGCAGAATGGTGTTGAGCCTCGTTTGTGCAGACAGTATAGTTTAGAGTCTAAACTATACTGTCTGCACAAAGGAAGCATGGAACAAGTATGCAGTTTCTTGTTGGGAGTATCATGAAGATTGTGTGCTAGTTTAATTAACCAGTATACATCTAATGTATATACATTTCAAGAGTTATTTTTAGTCTCCTTACTTCCTGCTTTGCATTAGTCATAGCAGTGGGAGAGCAGCGCTCCTTGTGTGCCTGTATATGGTCACATTTGGCTCTGCGACCGGTTATTCAGGCTCCCACACCTTCACCTGCACGGCCTCACCCCTTCGTCTGACTAACCGCTCAGGTGAGGGCTTTCAGCCAATCATAAACGCGTTGTAGGTGTGAGGAAGAAGCCCAGGCTGCAATGCAGCAATACTTCCTCCTTTTAAGGTCGCGGCTCACATACCTGCAGTCTTTGGCACTACGTCTACGAAGAGCTGCAAAACACAGACAAACAGCCTTCAGTGCAAATCACCCCGATGGTTCAACACATTAGAATTCAAGAGAGTTCAAACCATGAATAAAGTAACGTGATAATTAATAGGTGACTAGTCAGATGTGTATCCTACCTCCATCTCGATCCTGCCTTGCGCTTTTTCATCAAAAGTGATGTCAAAGAAAACTTTAGGGTTTGCCATGCTTGCAGACGCGCGTGTGGTGCGGTTACTGAGAGGGGGAAAGACAGTGGAATGAGCAACAGCCTGAGATTTCTATTCTGGTCTTTATTTATGTGAGTCTGTGGGCGACCAGTGATATAAAAGCTGCTGACAGCCAATCACAAACAAGGCCCTCCTTCGAGGTCTCAAGAGCGGACCAATGGGAACGGAGATGGGGCGGGGGTTATATGTGAGGAGCCGTGGGCGGTAACGTGACACTGGAGACTCAGTGACGACCACACCTGGCGGGTTTCATCAGGAAAAACTGCAATTTAAAAAAAACACGAGTACCAACTTGTTCAGCAGAAACACGCGGGCGAGGCTCAGCGGGGGAACGAAGCAGCTGCTGGGTCGCTTCCCTCGTGTTGAAATGTGTGTGCAAGCGGGAAAACACACGTGCTTCAAACTCAGAGCTGTGCATGCTTCAAAAAGCTTGGAAATAAAAAAAAGAGTCTTGGTTCTTTCCCTCCTGAAGAGTGTTATGAACTAACTTTAAAACTCAGCTCAGTAACAGCAGAAAGAAATGCGTTCAACGTAAATACCTCATTGTGTCGATATGATTGTAAACTATGAAATGAATCTCACCGTGACTGGCCTCCTTGTGGTTGTTTTGAGTCTCTTGTGGTTGTTTTGAGTCCTTTGGTGGTTGTTTTAAGTCTCTTAGTGGTTGTTTTGAGTCTCGTGTGGTTGTTTTGAGTCTCTTTGTGGTTGTTTTGAGTCTATTTGTGGTTGTTTTGAGTCTCTTGTGGTTGTTTTGAGTCTCTTTGTGGTTGTTTTGAGTCTCTTGTGGTTGTTTTGAGTCTATTTGTGGTTGTTTTGAGTCTCTTGTGGTTGTTTTGAGTCTCTTGTGGTTGTTTTGAGTCTCTTTGTGGTTGTTTTGAGTCTCTTGGTGTTTATGTGTCTTAGTGGTTGTTGTGGGAGTTTAGCCCGATAAAATACCTTTACACTACAACACTACAGACTAAAGATGGAACATAAAAACAAAATCAGATAAAACCTTTTCGGAGAGCGAGGAGAAACTGTCAATCACAAAAGCACATGCCTGCAGAATGGTCTGTCTGAATATTAGTTCATGATTCACTTCTGAGATTTTTAAAGCTGAGAAAACAAATAGTGCAGATTTTGAATATTGGCCGTTTTACTTTTGCAAATATGTCACGCTTATTTCATAATGAACATGTGTGTGTTGTGACACGTTGTGACATGTAAACAAACCGTTCCTCAACAGAAGAAATGTCAGCCTCTTGTCCAAGAGACCGCTCTCTAGTTTTGCCCCCGAGTCGCCGCCGTCTATAGCGACCTCTAGTGGTGAAATGTGTCGACTGCAACACTGACAACAAAGACTGTTAAATGTTTCATCAGCAGCTGCACATACAATGTGTTGATACAAGAATACTGTTGTTGTTGTTGTTGTTGTTGTTGTTGTATTCCCGGTAATAAAAGATGAAATCACCAGAACCACCACTGAAAAACTGAAAAACACAAAGGTATGAGGTGTGATGACCTCTAGTGGTCAAAGGTGTCAACTGCAATAATAAAAGACGAAATCTTATTGTTAATGATTATTAGAAATACTTAACGTCACTCAATCAAAGCCAAACGTCGCACAGATACTCTTAATATATAGAGCTATGTTATATATTTTAAATTAATATACAGTGGTCCCTCGTTTATCGCGGGGGATACGTTGCAAAAACAACCCGCGATAGACAAAATCCGAGAAGTAGTGAGCTTTATTTATTTATCTTTTTACCATTATTATACATGTTTTAAGGCCGTAAAACCCCTAACCACACATTTTTATACACTTTTCTCAGACAGGCATTAACATTTTCGCACATTTCAAAGTTTCACTAATTTAAAAAATAAGCCCGAACATGTTTAACAAATTTAATTTTAATATTCAATCTACGAGGTCCTCTGACCACGCCTCTTTGTCCGGGAGCCGCTGCGCTGACTTTTTATCCGGACGTATTCTGTCCTGATTGACAAGGTGTACAGGACAGTCCCTCAGCTTGATGAGGACGCAGAACGCAATGCGCGTTCATACTGTACGCTGTGAAAGAAAAAATGAAAAAAAAAATAATCTGCGAACAGCGAGTCTGTGAAAGGTGAACCGCGTTATAGCGGGGGACGACTGTATAGCAAATATAGTTACGATAAGAAAATCAAACTTTTAATGATTATTGTTTTACTATATATATATATATATATATATATATATATATATATATATATATATATATATATATATATATATATATATATATATATATAATTTAAATAGGCCTTAAGGTTGAGGAGATAATCAGACTTTAGTACGGGTAAATTAACCCTTTGGATCTTCAGGAAAACAGTGACTTTCACTGGTTTTGTTCTAACTGGAATGAATTAAATGATAATGTTGTGATTTCTTCATGGAATCAAACAAACAAACAAACAAACAATCTGTTGATTAATAACAAACTGAAAGGAAGCGTTCAAGTCGTTTTCTTTACACCTTCAGCATCGTTTTATTCAGAAATGTGCTCCTAAAGAACAGACTGGAAGGTACAAAATGTTCTAGAGGAGAAAACTGCTTCAGATTATTTCAGCTCGCCGCTGTCGGTGATGACGACCTTGACCTTCGGGGAGCCGCTCTTGGTGCCTTGCTTCTCCATCGCCTTGACGACGTCAGTGCCCTCCACGACGTTGCCGAACACCACATGCTTCTTGTCTAGCCTGCAAAGGAGATTAGGTTAGATTAGATTAGGTTAGTTCAGTTAGAATCAATTACATTAGGTAAAATTAGATTAGTTAGATTTAGTTAGTTAGGTGGGTTAGGTGAGTTAGATCACATTAGGTTAGATTAGTTGGGTTAGGTGAGTTATGTTAGTTAGGTTAGGTAGATTAGGTTAGGTGAGTTAGACCATATTAGGTTATATTAGTTATATTAGTTAAGTTAGTTATGTTTGGTGAGTAAAATTAGATTAGGTTAGGTTAGGATAGATTGGGTTAGATTAGAATAGATTAGGGACCAAACTCCCGCTGGTTCGAGGCCCTGAGGGTCCAGGGTGGAGCTCACCAGTCGGTTTTGTCGGTGCAGATGAAGAACTGGGACCCGTTGGTGTTGGGCCCGGCGTTGGCCATGGACAGCGTTCCCAGACCTGTGTGCTTCAGCTGGAAGTTCTCGTCCGCAAACTTCTCCCCGTAGATGGATTTTCCTCCAGTCCCGTCGCCCTTGGTGAAGTCTCCACCCTGAGAGGGAAAGATATAAATATATATTTATATATAACAGCAATTTAAAAACCTACAATCTGAAACCGTTGAAGACGAGCAGAAGCTCACCTGGCACATGAACTTGGGGATGAGGCGATGAAACGTGGAGCCCTTGTAGCCGAATCCCTTCTCTCCGGTGCACAAAGCACGGAAGTTCTCTGTAAAGTAAAGACATTAAGTGTATTAAAGATCACCGGGATTATTACTGCCGCTGGACAGCTGACGGTTCTATTACAGATGATTGTTTTTTGCATCGATAATCTTTATTTATGTCGTTTGAAGTCTCTTTGTGGTTGTTTTGAGTCTCTGTAGCTTCTTTAAGTCACTTTAGGGTCATTTTGATTTTCTTCGTAGTCGTTTTGCATCTCGGGTGCACCTGAACTTTAGTAGTTTGTACCCTTTGAGACGATGATGTCCAAAGCTTACACAGATAATTCCACCAAATCCCATGCAAACTATGATAAATACACATGGACACGAGCAGTAGTACTTATCATCCCGTCTCATCCACAGCCTCGACACAAGCAGAACAAAGTGTCGGTTGATTTCAGGTGGGAGGGGAAATAAATCTCACGTACCAGCAGTCTTTGGGACCACATCGGCCCGGAGCTGCAAACACCACAGAAGAAGAAACAGCAGAAGATTAAGATGAAAACACAGAAGCCTGCACGCAGCAGCAGCAACAAAAAAGGCAAAGAGGCTTCTTTCAACAGGATTTAAGGTTAAAAAAAATCTTTAGGGCTGCAACTTTATTTTCGGTATCAATTAACGTCACAAATATGAGAAAACAGTGAACATTGTGAAGTAATGAAAAGAACAATTTAATATACGAGAAGATAGTTTTTTATTTATTTTGCATTTTGCTTTGACTAATTAATTAATTGACCTTTAATCATTGTGCTCATCTGTGAAGACACATGAAGAGCAGGTTACGAATGCATCAGAGGTTATAACTGCACCACATATACACTGTTATTAATTCTCCAGCTGCTGCTGATGGGCGTTTCCATCAGGATGTCATTAATGATTCATCACAGCTTATAAAACTCATATATATATATATATATATATATATATATATATATATATATATATATATATATATATATATGTATGTATATATATATATATATATATATATATATATATATATATATATATATATGTATGTATATATATAGAAACATATACATGTATATATATATATATACACACATACATATATATATATATATATATATATATATATATATATATATATATATATATGTGTGTGTGTGTGTGTGTGTGTGTGTGTGCGTGTGTGTGTGTGTGTGTGTGTGTGTGTGTGTATATATGTATATTTATCTGTACCTCCATGATGACGCGGCCCGCGCTCGCTCCATCGATGCTGATGTCGAAGAAGACTTTGGGGTTTCCCATGTTGATGCACGCGACGGCTCGGGATGGAGGTGCGCACGCGATCTATTCTGGGTTTGTATTTATGTAGGCGGGGGGCGGGGCCTAACGCGCCGGTGACGCGGAGGCCAGCGACAGCCAATCACAGGCGCGTGCTGTCTGCGCGGCTGCAGGATGGACCAATAGGAAGCAGGACACGAGTGACGTAGGGAGACGGCAAAAAAAATTAAATAAATCCACCGGGTGGAGCCGGAGGGGGGCGGGGCTAACTTACAATAATAATAACAAACATTTACAACATTGTGTAAAATTAAACTTCAATTGAAATATTACATATTTTTGCAATATTACTTGTTCAACATTGACAATTCTCTCAATCTTAAACTGTATTTTCTTATATTTTTTCTATCCATCCATCCATTTTCCGCCGCTTATCCGGCCTCGGGTCGCGGTGGCAGCACACCCAGCAGACCGACCCAGGCTTCCCTCTCACACGCAACATTTTCCAGCTCGTTCTGGGGACCTCGAGGCGTTCAGCCAGCCGGGAGACGTCATCCCTCCAGCGTGTCCTGGGCCTCTTCCCAGTTGGACGTGCCTGGAAAACCTCTATTATTTTCTTTATATCTGTTTTAATTATAATTTAATGCTATTCTATTTTGCAATGTGTCAGTTTCTTTATTTTACTTTACAGTAATTGTTATTCAATTGTTGCTATTTATTTTTAGTGTTTCTTATGTTGTTTAATGAAACTGGAACAATAATTTCCTTCTGGATTAATAAAGTTATATCTCATTTTATCTTAAATATGTGTCACAAATGTGTAAAAGTAATTTACTCACTGTATGTATACTGTAAGTAAATACAATGTAAAAAAAACCTCTAATTCTATAATAATTAATTTAAACAATAACAAGCACTTCATTACACTGGTAATCATCTATTATTTTAAAAAATATGTATTGTAATTCATACATTTAATTAGAATATATTCACATGTATTTCCTTGTGAGTATTCTGTACTTTACGTCTCTAAAGTACTTGTCCTGCCGTAAAATTACAAATGTGTTTTAGTTCAACAATGTGTAAGAAGTTTAGAGATTCAGTTTCTTAAGTGAAGCAGTGAATGTTTTGCAGCAAAAAGATGAACTTCCTGTCAGAAGCAGAAACGGGAAACAGTGAAGAACCAGAAGCTCAAAGTCGTATAAAGAATCATTTTATGTGACAAACTTCAACATAAATACTTATTAAATATACTGAATGAACACCAGGAGCTCCAGAACAAAACTGTATTGTTGTCAAATAAAGTGATTTTTAATTCTGAGATTCAGGAGAAGACAAAGGTACAATGACGATTATGATTAAAAAATAAATAGAAAATAATGGCAATTACAATGAGTTACAAAATATGTGGAATAGTTTACATATTAAAAAAAATGTTTTTTCTTCCTTTTTTTCTAGTAAATTTGCAGTTAAATAGTCCGTAATTTTCTAAATATTATAATAATGATAACAATAACGTCATCGTGTTGCTCGTTCGGCAGAGCATTGTTTCTTTGTTGCCTTGTTGATGAAATAGTTCATAAAACAAAACGAACGCCATCTTTACAAACGTCTCAGGCAGCGCGGCCGCTTTACAATTGCTTTATACTTTTTATTCTAACATACAGGATGTATACGGTGACTCATGATCAACTAAATGACATTAACGTTACCATGATTAACAGTTTATCTGATACACACACGTTCTCTAATGAAAACAGCTGATTATACAAACCCGCGTCCCGCTGGCGACACACGACCCACCGCTCTGAGCACGACCAATGAGAGAAGCATCAGACAGCAAAACACACCTGTACTCGTGTGCAAGGAGTCAGAACACACCTGTACTCGTGTGCAAGGAGTCAGAACACACCTGTATTCGTGTGCATGGCGTCAGAACACACCTGTACTCGTGTGCAAGGAGTCAGAACACACCTGTACTCGTGTGCAAGGAGTCAGAACACACCTGTACTCGTGTGCAAGGAGTCAGAACACACCTGTACTCGTGTGCAGGGAGTCAGAACACACCTGTACTCGTGTGCAGGGAGTCAGAACACACCTGTACCCGTCTGCAGGGAGTCAGAACACACCTGTACTCGTGTGCAAGGAGTCAGAACACACCTGTACCCGTCTGCAGGGAGTCAGAACACACCTGTACTCGTGTGCAGGGAGTCAGAACACACCTGTACTCGTGTGCAAGGAGTCAGAACACACCTGTACCCGTCTGCAGGGAGTCAGAACACACCTGTACTCGTGTGCAGGGAGTCAGAACACACCTGTACTCGTGTGCAGGGAGTCAGAACACACCTGTACTCGTGTGCAGGGAGTCAGAACACACCTGTACTCGTGTGCAAGGAGTCAGAACACACCTGTACTCGTGTGCAGGGAGTCAGAACACACCTGTACTCGTGTGCAGGGAGTCAGAACACACCTGTACTCGTGTGCAGGGAGTCAGAACACACCTGTACTCGTGTGCAGGGAGTCAGAACACAAAGAAACAAAAAGCCTTCACAAGAGGGTGAAACCAAACGAAGGGAGTCTTTTTTTAATTAATATACATTTAGAAATATATATATATATATATTTACAAATATATATTTGCACATATATTTGTAAATAAATATATTTACAAATATATGTATTTCCAAACATATTTGTAAATACAAGTAGATATTCACAAATATATTTACACATATTTGTAAATATATTTCCATATATGTATATATATTTATAAATATATATGTGTATGTATATACACACACATAATATATTTATAAATATATATACCTACACACACACATATATATATAAATGTATATATTTCACAGTGCTGAAGGACGTCAGCGCTCCCAAACTTCATGTTTAAAAAACAGAATCATAAAAAAGAAAACAAAGTCTTTGTACATCTGTTTATTTGTTTCTCTCCGTCGTCTTAGAGAGAAACAGAACTACAAAGTGACCGCTGCTCTTATCTTACATCCCATAATAATAATAATAATAATAATAATAATAATAATCTGCTGGTATGCTATATTCTTCCGTTTGTCAGTTTAATCCCACGAAACAATCCCAACGCGTCTGCTCCGGTTTGAAATGATGTCATCAACTTATTAAAATGATTGCTTATTGATCGTAGAAGCAAAATGTTATCAATGACATAAAGCCATCCCATAATATACACCTTAAACTTTGCAATCAGGGCGCAAACCTTCTGAAGGGGAAATTGCTAAAACTTCAATTGAAGAATTAATTTAATTAAAAATAGAATAAAAACAATAAGTATGAATACTCACGAGAGCACATGTGTATTCATCCGCCGCTGAAAATAGTCCCTAACAAATGCCCGTTTCCTCGTTTGTTTGATTAAAATTACAGTTTGCTAAATGTCGGTTCCCTTCTCTTCCTCGCACATTGTGTTTTTTCATATATATATGTGTGTGTGTGTGTATGTGTATGTATATATATATATATATATATATATATATATATATATATATATATATATATATATATATATATATATTATCGCTCTTTCAAAACAGAAAGTGAATATTTTACATTTTTTAAAAAGTGACAAACTTTCATTTCCTCCTTTCCACTTTTAAGAGCAGACCTTTCACAATAAAAGCCTGAGATACATAATACTCAAAAAAGGAGCATGCGTGCTTTTAATTTGTAGAACGGAGGTGAGGAAAAAGAAACGGAGGATGTTCAAAACTCTTTTCATGGGATTAATAAACTTGTAGAAGGATAAGAGAACATCACCAGCCTTCACCTTTAATGCAGCAGGAGGTTGCATCATAGGAGGAGGGGGGGATAAAATACGACAAGAACTTTGCAACTCCGGGAACTTCACACGATGTCGATGATTGTACATTTCGTTGCGACGACCTTTGAGGTAAAACGGCAGAAACGCGGCGACAGCGTCACAAAGGAATCCACCAGGAATGTGTGTGTGCAGGAAGAGAGAGAGACACAAAGAGAGAGAGAGAGAGAGAGAGAGAGAGAGAGAGAGAGAGAGAGAGAGAGAGAGAGAGAGAGAGAGAAAAAAATCGCTGATTAACCGACGTGTCCATTAACTCTCCTCCGCTTTCCAACGACAACGATAAATTAAAAAGCCGTCTCTCAGTCTGGCGGCCGGCGGTTTGTGCTCAAGTTTAAAAATGCTGGTCTGCAGAGTTCTGATGGGTTCTGTTGGGTTCTGTCGGTTCTTCCTCTGGCCGCACCGGACGGACCACAAAGTACAGCGAAAAGAGACAAAAAGAAAGACACAAAAAACACTGCCACACACAGGAAGTGGGTACCAATAGAGGCGGCGGCATTGTCTTCTTCAACCAAAGTGGGGCGGGGCCACGGCAGGGTTCAAAGAGGGGACGGGGCCACAGCAGAGCCCAAAGGAGGGGCGGAGCCACAGCAGGGCCCAAAGAAAGGCGGGTCCACGTGGGGGGCGGGTTTGCGGCAGGGCCCAACGGAGGGGCGGAGCCTCGGCAGGGTCTTTAGGGGGTCGGGTCCACGGCAGGGCCCAATGGGGGTCGGGTCCACGGCAGGGCCCAAGGGGAGGCGGGTCCACGGCAGGGCCCAAGGGGGGGCGGGTCCATGGCAGGGCCCAAAGGAGGGGCGGAGCCACGGCAGAGCCCAAAGGGGGGCGGGTCCAAGGCTGAGCCCAAAAGGGGGGCGGGGCCACTGCGGCTGGAAGACAGAGGAGCGCTCAGTTGTTCTCGAACAGCGACAGCAGGTCGTCGCTGCTGTTGCTGGGCAGGTCGGGCGGGCCCAGGTAGGACAGCAGCTCGTCCGGGTTGCTGAGCTCAGGAAGAAGCTTTGCGGCACACGGGGAGGTCAAAGGTTAATTCATTTAGAAAAGAAACAACAGATTTACAGCTTTTTACAAAGAGTTTTACGTGTTACACTTTAAGGTTAAAAAGAGAAGAAGAAGAAGAAGAAGAAGAAGAAGAAAGAGAAGCGATGTCGGAGGTTTTAAATCTAACTTCTGACACTTGCATGACGCAGTATTGGAGCCTTTTAAGAGATTAAAACATATTTACTGGTCCGGGGTCGGAGGTCATTTTATTAGACGAAATTTTGACAATTTTCTCAGATGTTAAAGTCACAAATTTGAGATAAAAAAAACAAACCTCATAAAGTCTTTGAGATTTGTCGTATATTCACGAAACTTGAATATTCTCTGAGATTATAAACTCACAAATTCATTAAAAAAAATAATTTTAATCTGAAATCCTGAAAATTCTACGAGACAAAATGAAAACCTATTCATAAATTTGTGTGAAAGAAAACTAAGAAACTGTGAATATAAGAGGAAAGAAGTTTGAAGTCCTAAAAATTCTAAAAAATAAAGAAAACTTTTATTTTCTCGGAGATTATAAAACTGATTTTGCGTTTATAAAAAAAACAATAAAAAAAAACAAAAAAATCGGATGAATAAAAGACTAAATGAAGTCGTACATTTGCAAGGAGAAAAACACTGAAAGTGATGCAACACCGTGGTAACGCCAGCCAGCAGAGTATTTAGGGTTGAAGGTCCTGGAAGATACATACACACTTTGTCCTTTCATGTTCTTTTTTTTTTTAGTGTTATTTCCTGAACATGAATGAGTCCTGATATATAATTCATAAACTTAGCACTCGGCGGCTCACATTACCGCAGTGTTTACCGTTGCTGTTTGTGGTGTTGATCCAACCTTGCAAACTGAAGTGATGCGGTTCCTTGAGAAAAAAAATGAAAAACAAAAAACACAATTTTTCCGAGTTTTTTCTGTTTTATACTCGTGAATTTGTGAGTTTTCTCTCTTTCTTGCTCTCTCTCTTTCTCGTCATTTCTCCCCTTTTAATCTGAGAGAATATCCAAGTAATTAATGCAAAATGGAGAAGAAGTTATAAGGAAATTATCTGAAAAAGAATAGATAAAAAAGGAGCGATAAAGACGCTCCACGAAATGTCTTCTTTTAAACATTCATTTGTGCAACTTTAAAAAAAAAAAAAAAATCACTGAGATTTAGCGTTGCAGTCAGAGCCATGCTAGCTGTTTCCCCACCCCCTGTCCAGTCTTTATGCTACGCTACGCTAACAGGCTCCTTGAGTACGCGTGGTATGGGATGCTTCTTTAAGAGTTTGATGAATGAATTTGTATTCTGTCAAATGCCCAACAGGGTGTTTTTGGGGGGGGGTTGCACTCACATCTAGTGCGTGATCCGCGCCGTCTCCCCCGGGGCCCCCGGGGCCTCCCAGGGCGAAGGGGCCCTCGCTCTGCAGCCGGGCATTCTGGGTAGCGACATTGCGCTGCGACAGTGGGCTGCCGGTGTCGCCGAGGCCCGGGTTCCCGTGCTGCTGCTGCTGCTGCTGCTGCTGCTGCTGCAGGATGCTGTGGGCGTGTTCGATCCGTCCAGAGTGAGACGACTACGGGGCGGGTGGAGACAGAAGAGACCATTTATTTTACAGTGATGACAAGCAAAAACTACAACCACAACAACATTAGAGTCCCGGAGGCCTGCATCTCTTCGAGAGTCTTCCTCTCGAGAGGCCGACGGCAAATGTGTGTGACAGCGGGGGAAGAGAAGGAGGAGGAAGAGGAGGAAGAGGGGCAGCTGTCCGAGGCGGATCACAGGCCTCGATGTGCAACACGTCCTCCAGCGCTGTCCACTTCAGGGCCGGCTCGAGGCCCTCAGAGGAGCGCAGGGGCCAGAAGGAGCAGACAGTCAGTGTCCTCCGGGAACAAAGGGGAACCGATGAGACCAGAACACGGAGACGACCCGTGGTCCTCACGCAGAGACAATGATGGTAAAGACGGAGGGAGGGAGAATAAAGACACACGGAGCAGTGTGTGTGTGTGTGTGTGTGTGTGAGTGAGCGTGTTCGAAGCGTATCCATATGTTTTATGATGAAGAGGAATTTATTAACCGTTGGTTGGTAAACTTGAAGATGCTCTGAGATTATGTAGCCAAAAGGAGAAAACGATTCTCGTAATAGTAAATTTCCGAGAAAAAAAATTTGAAAATTCTTGAAATATTATTACTATTCTGAGATTAATTAGTACATTTCCGAGAGAAATTTATATAGCGAAATCACAAATTTGCAAGAAAACCCCCCCACGAAAATGTACGAAAGAAAACGCTAAAGGTCTTTAGCATAAATGAGAACCGTTTTTTACGACATTCAGGGTTGTTTTTGAGGGATTTACAAATGAAACCAAACCCAGAATATCTCCCGTCGTGTTCTGGTAACATATCTGCTGGTTGAGTATTTTAAACCTCCCTGGTTCTTTGTGGGAAGCGACCTCATGCCCTCAGGCCGCCGTCTGTTCAGACTCGGCCCTCGTTGTCGACGACATCCATTAAAACCTCTTTCAGGAAGTGAAGCGGACCGAGAGGAGGAGCAGCACTCAGCGCTGTAGCTGCAGGGCGACGCCCAGACAAACAAAACAAACAAACAAACAAACAAACATGGCGGCGCTTTCTGAAGCAAACCTCACCTGCTCGGGCTGGTAGGGCAGCGGCGGCCCGGAGGACGAGTACTCGCCCAGGGTCGGGGTGCCGGGGGTGTTGGGGAAGTCCGTGAAGCTCGACTGGCTGGAGAACCCTTGGCTCCCTGCGGCGCCAAAGGAAACAGAACGTTAGGAACACGGAACAGCTGATCGCACACGTTTCCTCCATTAGCGTTAGAGGGATTTATCCTTTTGGGTCACATCCCATCTAAGAGCTCATGACCCGACTGATTGTGCACAATGCATGCATGTGTATATGCACACACGTGTATGTGTATATACACATGCATTATATTCAGTACTAAACAGGTCAAAAGTACACATTGCTCAGACAGTAAATGAGGATCTTCTGGACCGTGAAGGTATGAAATGCATTAAAATGTCCATAAAGAGTTGTGTTAGTTACACTTGAGTTGTGTTGTTACGTTATCACAAATGTTGCAAACATTACATCTGTGACTTAAAAACAAATGTAACGTCATGAACCGACTTAGTAGCCTTTGTAGGTTTAAGACACATTTTTAAGATCTTGTTTTTTTTTTTCATGAAGGATTTTTATTCGCTGGACGTTTGAATGAACAAGCCGAGCAAACGTTAGTAGAAGTAGCAGTACAAGTACAAGCTCCTCCTCCTCCACTAGCTCCTCCAACTTGCCATCCACTAACTCCGCCACTAACTTCTCCACCAGTAGCTCCTACTGCTCCACTAGATCCTCCTCCTCCGCTAGCTACTACTTCCTCTCCGCTAGCTACTACTCATCCACTAGCTCCTCCTCCACTGGCTCTTCCCCTGTCACCAGCTCATTCACTAGTTACTCTTCCTCTACTAGCTCCTCCTCCTCCTCCACAGGCTCCTCCCCCCATCCATTAGCTACCCCAGCTCCTCCCCCTACCTGGCCTGTTGTAGTCTGGGGTGTTCCTGCCCCCCGCGGTTAGGCTGTGGTAGGGGGACGAGGCCGGGCCCAGAGCGGCGATCATCTCCATGACGTTGGGCAGCACCATGTGACTCGGGCTCACAGTGCGGCAGCGCTTCAGCACCGGGCCGTCCGGCTCCTCCTTGATGTGCAGGTCCGGTTTCACCGGCACCGGCCTCCAGCCGCACACCGGGTCGATGGTAATCTCCTCGTAGTCGGAGCTGAGAGTGAGAGAGCGCGAGAGAGAGAGAGAGAGAGAGAGAGAGAGAGAGAGAACGGGACGCTCAGCGACCGGACCGACACAGAGGATCGAACCGCCGGGTTTCAGACACTTACTTCTGGATGTAGACCAGGATCCCCAGCATGTACTGGTCCACCTCCAGCCCCTCCAGCAGCGCAGTCTTACTGCGGAGGAAAGGAACGACGGCACGTGTCACGCAGAGAAGACACAACAAGGTTCTGAACAGAACTTGCAGAACGCGCAGAACCTACTTGCACACCGGACATCTCCAGGTCCCTCGTTCACAGTTCAGCTGCAGGTACGACTCCAAATCGAAGCACTAGAGACAAAAGACAGCGTAAGAGTCGGGAAGTCTCAGAAGAGACAAAGAAACAGACTCTCTGACTCTTCGTCTCTCTGACTCTCTGACTCTTTGTCTATGACTCAAAACAGAGGAGACAAAGATGCAAAGCGTGTCTACATGTGACTCCAGGAGACGCTGAGAACTCTGGTCGTCTCAAAGCCGATAAAAGCCTCACGGCTAAAAATGATTGTCACAGCCTTAGAGTGTGTGTGTGAGTGTGAGTGTGTGTGTGTGTCCGTCACACACCTGTATGTGTCTGCAGTCGTGGCCTCTGGCCGGCAGCTGGATCCGCCTGAAGGTGATCGGGCATTTGAGGGAAACTTTGATGGCCGTCTGCTCGACGCCGTCCTCTCCGTTTAGCCCGGGGGTCCCAGGGATTGTGCCGCTGCTGAAGTTCCTCTTGACTGAAACAGGAAATACATTGTATTTTAAAAAGGAAGCACAGAAACGGTACTGCCGGTGGTTCACAACCCTTTTAGGACATTTAGGATGTTTTTCATCATGATGTAATCTTAAGGTTCATTCCCAAACTGAACTACATGACTGCAGTACATTCTCTTCAGAAGAAGTATCTTTTACTTGAGTTTAGATAGAAATACCAAATTTTCTTAAATGTATTAATATTTTATTTATATAAATATTTTTTAAATATGTATAAGAAAAACAAATAAATACAAATATTCAGGCAGACGTTTCCTTTTTATAAAAGGAAATAAATCTTAATGTTCCTTGAGATATGTTCCTATTATTAGATTAATTTCACATCTCTTTTATTGAACATATACATCTTTTTTTTTGTTAATTTTAATTAAAATTGTATAATTGTTGAGAATTTTTCTCTCTTTTTTTCCAGTCATTTGGTCACACCGCCCCATGTCTTTCCTGCGGGCCGGTGTGACCCCTGAGCGGGACCGGACTCACTCTTGGTGATGCAGTGCTCGGCCGGCAGCAGCCTCTTCTTCATCAGACCCTGCAGGACGGAGCGCACCGACGGCCGGTGGACCAGCTGCAGCACGAACAGGTGCGACTGGAGGAGGGAAGAAGAAGAAGAGAGAGATATAGACAGGATGCGTTTGAAACGTCAACAGCAAGGGAGGAGGACTCACGCAGCAGCAGGCGGTGACGGTGATCTGCACCGTGTTGCGTCCCGGCTGGCACACTGGCTTCAGGTACAAGGGCTTGTGGGACGTCTTGTTGTCGCCGCGCTCGATGCACAGAGGCGTCGCGTTGACGCTCACCTGAGACGAGACAGCGAGGAGGGGATTCAATGAGTATGTAAAATAAATATATTTCTACGATACCACAACATTAAGGTTAAACAGGGTAACTTAGAAATAAGGTTAAACAGTCAATTTAAAAATTAAACAACATCAATTCCCCTGGTAAAAAATAACCATAACCATCCTCTAATAAAGCACTGAACACAAAGAAAAGCTCACCTGGACTGAAGCTGGCCAGTTGGTGTTCATCTGCCGGTCCTCGTGGTGGTAACACTTGAACTGCAGCTCCAGGTCCGGCCTGCAGGGAGCGACACAACACAGCATCAGAGGAGAGCGGCTGGGTGGGGTTACCAGACATTCCTGCTTTCTCTCTTTCTTCTTCTTCTAAATAAAAATCTCTCTGGATTCAGTCTGAAGCCAGGAGTTGAGCTTCAGAGGAAGATGAACGAGAGCAGAACTACTCAGATAATATCTTGAGTAAGTCTTTTAATTATACATTTATTTTATACATTTTATTTATATTGTAGTTATTTCCAAAAAAATGTTTGATTTAAATAAATAAAATACAGTTCTCGTTTGTCTCACACAGAAACACACAGGATAGAAACAACAATGGAAACCTCAACATGAGAGTCTTGTAGACCGAGTCCCTCAGCTGGAAGGCGTGGTTGCTGACCGCCAGGTTGTGCTCCAGCCTGAACGGCTCCAGCACGACGCCGTCTCGCACCGGGAACGTCAGGCGCAGGTCGTCGCTCGGGTTTCCTTCAGCGGGGAAAACAAGGAGGCGGCTTTTAGGGAGCAGGAACGAGTGTGCTCAACTTATTAAACAAAACAAAGAAAAGTGCTTATGAACTTTGACTTATATTTATGAAATATAAATTCTGAAAGAGTTTTTAAGTGGATGCTAATTTTAAATAGATTTTGTTTTGTCTCACATACGCCCTGTGGTGCCTTCAAGTACCCCCATTTCAGAAATACTGATTCAGGGGCCTGGTGTTATCAGTACGGTTCAACACTGTAGTGCCGCATGAGGTACAAAACATATTGTGGAGGGCCGGACCAATAGCCTGAACTAATTTATGTATATAACTCCATGATGGAGTTTGACAGGACTTCCCAGCATGCAGTTCTATGGTATAATTTTATAAATGTGGAACTATGACTAAAGTTCCTATCCCTGACAGCTAAATAGCTTCACTCAGAGGATCTCAGACTATAACTGTAAAAATTAAAAGTTACTACCTATTGACATGTATGCCAATGTGCTGCTTGTTTGACGTTAAGTCCGCCAGGGCTGCCCTTAGCACCAGGACTAATATTAATAATATTTTTGAAAAATATATATGTTTTTTTGTTTTGTTTTGTTTTTAAATTAGTATAATCATAATTATTCATAATACTTGGCGGGCCAGATTAAAACGCCCAACGGGCCGTTATTAGCCTCTCACCCGAGTTATTAGCCTCTCACCCGAGTTATTAGCATCTCACCCAAGTTATTAGCATCTCACCCGAGGAGGCGTGATGGAAAACAGGTCAGCGCTAACTACCGAGCACTCGCAAGCTAATCAGCGCTGCGAGCTTACTAGCACTTGCTGTTAGCTCGCAAGCTAGCGCCATGGAGGTGGTGGGAGAGGCAGAAAATTCTTCACAAAATAAAAAAGGGTCGTCAGCGCTAGCTGCAGCAGCTAGCTAGCTCCCCCGACAATCACCGAAGGTGGCGGGACCAGCTTTGGCTCGCCAGAGGAGACTAAGCGCAGACATTGGTGCGCGGCGGCTCACCTGTCGACACCTGCTGGGGGTTGATGTTGGGCTTAACGTCCTGTGGGAGGTAGGGCGGCTTGACGTCCTGTGGGAGGTAGGGTGGCTTGACGTCCTGCGGCAGGTAAGGGGGCTTGACGTCCTGCGGGAGGTAAGGGGGCTTGACGTCCTGTGGGAGGTAAGGAGGCTTGACGTCCTGTGGGAGGTAAGGGGGCTTGGTGTCCTGGCCCGGGGACAGGTAGGGAGGTATGGACGTCCCTGGCGTCATCGGCGGAGTGGGATTCCCTCCCATCGGCGAGCTGGGATAGCCGGGCATCACTCCCCCCCGACCTGGCTGAGAGACGAGGACAAAGACGGAGCGTTTAGGACCGGAAGCATCCCATGAGAACCGCAAGCGCACAGTCTGACCGACCACACCCCCTTGAGCCACAAAAACCCACGGGCGGGACTAAAAAGCAAGTTTCTTTTCAAACAAAAACCTTGCAAAAACTAAACTGGCCAGAAGCTGTAAAAACCAACATGGTCGTTAGATTTTCATCTTTACAACGGTCCTTGAACACATCATATGTGACAAACACTTCATATATAAGTTATTCTGCACTGAAGATGCCTTCCAGTGCTCTCTACTTCAAGTCACGATGCTTCCGTTTCCAGAGGAGAGCCGGACTTTTATTTTGAAATGAAAATCAAAGACCACAGAAAGGAGAAAGTGACAAAGCCAGTACGCGTTGAGGTTCTTACGCGGAGGAACTCACCCCGTTGACGGCCGCCTGCGTGAAGGCATTGTATCCGCCCGGCCCTGCAGAGGGAAGGCCGCCCTGACCGTTGAACGGCTCCGACTGCAGAACACAAGACAGGAAACATGAGACTCGGTGGAAAAAGCCTGGAAACAGTGGCTGCAGCTACCGATTACTCTCATTATTGAATCATCCACCCGTTACTTTCTCTATTCAAATTGTGACATGACCATGTGAAATACTGCCATGTGAATATTATACTTCTAGGGCTTTTATTGTGAAAGGTAAGAATGGAAGTTGTGGATCTGCCTTTGTTAAGGATTATTAAAAAGGATCCTTTTTGGTCCACACAAATATCCCCATGTGCATAAATTAATTAATTGATGAGTTGTTTGTGCTTTATGATGTCAGAAAGTTGTCTTCAAATGTAAAAATATTCAGTTAGTGTTTATATAAAACAGTAGAATAAAAAAGTCAATATAGCGGAAACAAAATTAACAAAAATTTAAAGAGATTGTTACTGAACTCTTTGTATGCGTTTGTTAAAAAGAACAAAGTACAACTGGCTAAATTGGAGACACTGGTACACATGTATGAATATATGTACAGTGTGTATGTATGTCTGCATGTTTGTATGCATGCATGAATGCATGTCTGCACGCATGTATGTTAGATAAACACAAACAAGGAGGAGCAGGCGGACCTTATAGTACTGCGGAGGGTTGGGCTGCCCGGCTCCGGGGGGGAACTGTCCTGGGTTGTGTGATCCAGAGCTGTACTGCCCCATGAGAGGCATCCGGCTGGAGGGGTACGAGGGGGAGGGGGCGCATCGCTGCTGGGGACCAGAGGGGTACTGCAGGGGCTGGGTGGGGTACCCCGACATACCCCCAGAGCCGTACTGCTGCACAGGGAAACCCTGGAGAAAGAAACGTCAACCTGTCAATCACCGTGTAGCCCCGACCCTAAAGTCCCCTGCTTTAGGGTCTGTTTGACTCTGAGACCATAATTTACTAAATGAACATAATGCTGTATTGAAGAAACTAGAGATTGAGACATAAACTCATGTTTTCAATGTTTACTGAGGGAATACATCAAGAGAGAAGTAGAGTCATTTATATAGACTTCTATACAACCAGAGGAGTCCCCACCCCCCCCCTTAAAATCAGCCGTTTATATCTATATATTTAAGTTTTTTTGTCGGCCGTTGTAGTTCTAGTTTGTTGCATACTGCAGCTTCGCCACTAGATGGCGTCAGATCACACACACTGTCTCTTTAAGATAATATAAACATATAAACTTAACTGACCTCCGAGTGGAAAGGTCGTTTGAGCCCCTGCTGTGGACCAGGGTAACCGCCGTGCTGGGGCATCTTCTGAGCCTGGGACGGGTGAGTCGGGTACAGGCCTCCGCTGGAAGGAGGAGGTCCGGGCCTGTTGGAGACCATCCCCGGGGGCCCACGGGGGCCCGCGTGAGACAGGAACTGGGTGCTGTAAGAGGATGCTCCACCCATCTGGGAGGGAAAAGGGAAGCACGACAGCAGGGGTGAAAACAAAGCTCACTGGGTATTTCAGGACCTGTCGCCCAGGACCTGATTTACCTAAAAACACTTCACGGTATCAGAGTGAAAGCAGGTCTGAAAACCAGCAGAATTCTATGATTACTAATTATTAATTAAGTATAGGGGAGTCATATTAGGCCATAGTTTACTACATATGCAGAAGTATAACAAGAATTGTATGAATTAATTACATAATAATTCTAAATAAATAAACACCGCATATTAAAAAATTTATGTTATTTATATATAAAAAATAAATACAAAAAAGGGTTTATACATACACACATTTATTTAGGAATAATATTTTTTTTAGATATAAATATACAAATATATATTTCATAATAATAACACACACACACACATATATATATACATACATACATACATACATACATACATATATATACACACACACACATATATATATATGCAAAAAGGCTAAGAGCTGCATGAGATATATATATATATATATATATATATATATATATATATATATATATATATATAGAGAGAGAGAGAGAGAGAGAGAGAGAGAGAGAGAGAGAGAGAGAGAGATATAGAGAGATATATAGATATTTATATGTACAATTATTTATTCATTTATATATAAAATACACATAAATAATAAACATGTACCTGGCCGTAGTTCATCTCCTGGTTCTGTTTTTCTTGGATTGCTGCAACGGTTGCCGTGGCGGTGGCAGTTGCCGTGGCGGCGGCCGCGGCGACGGCTGCAGCCGCTGCCTGAGTGAAGTCTGAGGGAGGACGCACCCCCATGCCAGCTCCCCCGCTACCAGAGTAACTACAGGAGAGAAGAGAGGTGAACACCGTGTCTGTCTGTGAGTTTGTCTGTGTGAGCCTGTGTGTGTCTGTCTCGTTTGTGAGTCTGTGTGTCTAAGCATGAGTGTGTATGTCGGTGTGTCTGTCTCTGTGTGTCTATATGTTTCTGTGTCTGTCTCTGTGTGTCTATTTGTCTCTAAGTGTGTCTGTGTTTCTGTGCGTGTCTCTGTGTGTGTGTGTGTGTCAGCAGCATGAGTCAGTCAGTGGGTGAGAGCAGCCACGCTGACGTGTGTTGATGCAACAAACCCGTCGCACAAACAACAACACAAAGCACAGCGCTGCATTGGAACAGACACACACTGTTCTATGATCAAACTCTTTTTCTTTCTTTGCATTTTCCTTGATGAGGAAAAGCGCAGTAAGTTGTAGTATTTGTTGTAGTTGTTGTTGTCGTTGCGTACCTGCCCCCGTAGGCCGAGTTTGGGTTGTAGCCGCCGGGCCGCCCGTACATGACCGGCTGGCCGTAGCCTTTGGACATGGCGTCTCCGTACGCCTGCTGGCCCATGAACTGGGAGCCCATGCCGGGGCCCATGCCGGGCCCACCGCCGCCGGGCATCATGTGACCACCGGAGTTGTCGCCAGGGCCCATGGGTGCACCGAACACCTAGAGAGAGAGAGAGTGAGAGAGAGCGAGAGATACGGAGACATTAACTCAGTCACACTTATTACATCTCACTGTAAATCATGTTTATGACAGGAGAGTCACACCTGTAGCTTCCTGTGAAGACTCGTTTAGTTTGGTACTAATAGAAAAGACCTTGAAAGGAAATATAAACTATTATTAAAATGTGTTATTATTATTATAATTAAAAATGAAAAACATTTTTAAAATAATATTACATTTTTTGTGTGTAAGGATGGAGCCCGTTTTAACAATTAACTACAAACTACAATTTAGAACAAGAACAACAAGAAGAGGAGACATGTGTTACCTGGCTGTGCGTGGGATTGGTCACGCCCCACACTGTAGTGACCACGGAGAGGGATCCTGGGTGCTGATTGGTTCCTGGTTGCCAGGAAACTGGGTCATTCAGGAAGGGGCCGTCGCTGCTGCAGAGACACGGAGCGTTAAAGGGACGGTTCAGGGAGCCGGCCGCCGGGTATTGAACGCTTTAACCCTATGAACCCCGGAGCAGGTTCAGGTGGACCGTTTGTTTGTCTGTTTGTTTGTGTGTTGTTGTTGTTTATGGATCATTTTTCTCTCTGCGGCCTTGAATTTAACTGTGAGATATATATAGAGATATATATATAGAGAGATATAGAGATATATATATAGAGATATATATAGAGAGATATAGATATATCTATATATACAGATATATCTATATATATATATATATATATATATATATATATATATATATATATATATATATATATATATAGAGAGAGAGAGAGAGAGAGAGAGAGAGAGATAGAGATATATATATATCTATCTATATATATAGAGAGAGAGAGATATATCTATATATATATATATATATATATATATATATCTATATATATATATATATATATATATATATATATATCTATATCTATATCTATATCTATATATATATTTAAAAGCCCTAGTAGAGAACTAAAACACGCCTTCATGATGCAGGAATCTGACATTAATTTGACAAAAAAAATTGACAAAAGATGAAAAAAATTGATTCTTTCCATATTAGCTGTGTATTTTGTTAAATAGCATAAAAAAAATATAATTAATACAGTCTGAATTGCCCGGCTCACATCACTACAGCTTTTAATGTTTGTGTTAGCGGTGCTGCTAACGTTACTAGCTCTCCTCCTGTCGGTCTAAACACTGACTGGTCATGTGACTTTGTAAACAACCAGAGATCAGAGACAATATAAACATCCATGATGTCCTGATCACATCACGCTCTACTGGTCACATGATCACATGATCTGCTGGTCACATGATCACATGATCTACTGGATACTGGAGGAGAACCATCGTCCCCTGGGATGCACAACAAAACCATAACAAGCACAGGGTGTCACAGGGTGTCACATGGTTCAACTGAGGACACAGAGCCTGAAGCCACAACAGTGTGTGTGTGTGTGTGTGTGTGTGTGTGTGTGTGTGTGTGCGTGTGTACCTTTGCGAATTGGGAGGCAGGGAAGGTTTCATGGAGTTGAGGGGGTTCATCGGATGAACGGGGGGATCATTCGAGAGCCCCCACTGTCCTCAAGAGGCAGCCCTGCAGGAGGAAGAGGAGGAAGAAGAGGAGGAAGACACAACATGTGAAAAAAAAGACAGTTACTCAGAACTCATTTGCTGCAGAGCAACAATTCATCATCACCGTGTGCACAAAAGACACAGCGCCCTCCCACTCACTTTAATCTGTGTGTGTGTGTGTGTGTGTGTGTGTGTGTGTGTGTGTGTGTGTGTGTGTGTGTGTGTGTGTGTGTGTGTGTGTGTGTCAAAACGTTAGCCTATCACTATGACTGCTGTAGCTCTGATACCTCACAGGAGGGAGGGGTGAAAGCTAAATTTAGCTCGCTGATTTCAAAAGGAATTTAAGAGAACGGAGATGTGAGCGACTCTTCTCTCGGTCGCGGGAGGAACCGTCTCGCTCTGCGACTACTTTACATTTAACAAACGTTATATTATCATCATCATCATCATCGTCTTCACCATCATCAGCCACTTCTCTTCCTCTCTCCTTCCTAACAGGAGCTTTTCCTCCACGCTGCTGCTCCCGCTAATGATTTTCTTTTTTATCTGACAGTTAACATGCTAATGTATTTTTCCAACACACACACACACACACACACACACACACACTTCCTCCTCCTTCTCCTATTTCTTCCTCTTTGGTTTTTGCAGATTTGGGTCACATCTCATGGAGGAGGGTGCTGCAGTCATGTGACCGCTTCTACCTGGATTCCCTCCTATCAGGAGGCAGCGTGTAACTTCCATCACAGCCCCACAAAGAGGTTTGTTAAGATGTCTGTCAGAACAGCCTGTACCTGCAGCCCTGACACGCCGCCCGCCGCCTCCTCCTCCTCCTCCTCCTCCCCCCGTCAACTCTTCCTACAGCTGCACACTCCATCCACCCTCAGCTGACCCTCCTGCTTTCATGTTTGAAAGAGTTTCCAGCTTCTCTTTGAGTGTGCAACAAGCAGATAAAACACATTTAGTTCCCTTTTTTATTCAAAATAAAAACACAAGAGCCGCAAATGACGATTATTCTTCTCACTGGATCGTTGACCTCTGAACCCACCGGGTTCTTGCAGTGTAGCCTTTTCCCGCTCAATAAAACCAGACACTTGTATTTTCTAATCAAAGCCCACGTCGTTAGCGCTAATCCAAATTTAGCGAAGTCTCGGTAGATTAGTTTAAAGCTGCCGATTACATCTGGAGGACGAGGAGAAGAGGAGAGTAGTAGTACTCTACGAGAGGTTGGGATGCTTAAATACTACATCATCAAGTACACGTTACATGAATCAAAGCTTGTTGATTTAAAGTACTTTCTCGAGTACTTCCATTTAGTTTTTGTTGCGTTTTATAAATATAAATAAATATTCTGTTCCACTTCATCTCAGGAAGGAAAACTTGTACTTTTTTAACTCATTCGACCGCCGCATTTAATGAATAATGATCAGATCAAGATTTTACACAAAATTAAAGAATGCATTAAATAAGATAATATATACATACGTGTGTATATACATACGTGTGTGTGTATATATATATATATATATACACATACATACATACATACATACATACATACATACATACACACACATATATATACACATACATACATATATATATATATATATATATATATATATACATACATATACACACACACACATAAGCTTAACATCGAGCATGAACAGAGCTGTAACAAGTCTACAGCCCCGTTTATAAAGATGTGCAGAGGAAAGAGCTCACTGCAACCTGCAACACAACCTGATGCTCACACACCTGCACGCAATAGCTTGGTGTTTTCCACAATAAGATATTTAGTAGTAACTCAATATTAGTTTTTTTTTGCACAGATAATTTTATTTGCATTTTTCTAACAAAGTTATAATTGTTTATTGTGTGATGGCGCAATCCTGTTTACCTGAAAGTGATTGCAATGTTCTTTATTCTAATATTTAGAAAAGCACAGATGGAGTCACTAGTAGTATTGACTTGTAGTGAGGTATTACTTTGTAATTATTATGATGTACCACAATGTAGTATCTCCCTCTCCCCTCTAAAGCTTTAAACCTAGGGTAAACATTGAGAGAGCGAGATATATATATATATATATATATATATATATATATATATATATATATATATATATATATATATATATATATATATACACACACACACATATATACACACACACATACAACTATTTTGATAACACGTATAAAATCAATGCTTCTCAAAAGCGTACTGTACATTTTCAAAGCGTATGTAGGGTGACTGTGGCTCAGTGGTAAGCAGGGGTTGTCTTTCAATCAGAGGGTTGATGGTTCGATCCCCGGCGCCGATGCTAGCCACTTAGCCCATGTCGATGTGTCCTTGAGCAAGACACTTAACCCTATATTGCTCCCGTAGCTGCGCTTACGGAGTATGAACGTGTATGAATGGTTGATTAAACTGCATTAAATTGCATGGTGGCTCCTCCCATCAGTGTGTGAATGGGTGAATGATGTAGTGTTAAAGCTTTTACTTCAGCGTCAATTCAATACACATTAAACTTCCTGCATCAAAAGTTTATGTTGACTAATTAATCTGTGAGCTCGTGGAGCAGCTTCAGGGCGTTTTATTACTTCAGTCACATTTTACTCTGTAGCCTCGTTGGTCTCTTCAAAATCCCTGCTCCTCTTTAGAGACGGATCCGTCGAGAATTAGAGAACTAGGAAACGTCTTTAAAGCAGAATAACTGTTTAATGACTTGAGTCATTAAAGAGCGAAAAACACGCTCACATACTGTAAATATTTAACTTTTTATAACTTTTCTCTTCTCTGTGTTCACTTCCTGTTCAGTCCAAGTTTCTCTGATTTGTAGTCTGCTGGTCTCGTATGACGCAATCATGACGTCATAGTTTCACTGATAGTTTCACTCAGTTTATTATTTTTTGCACAATCTCATAAAAAATAAACGGTTCATTTGGGGCGACATTATAAAATGTGACATAGAGAATAAAATATGTTTCGTGAAATATTACATTTTTGGGCTTTGTTTTGGCTGACGGAGTGTTCAAAGACCGTCGGAAAGATGACCATCTCACGATAACGCAACAATTTACAGCGTCCGGTAGCTTTTAAAATCATGCTGCTTTAAAACCTGCCGAGTCTCAGTCATATGATGGGGGTGGACGAAATAATAAGAACGTCTGTCAGTATATCGTAATACAATTCCGTACAAATTTCATCCCCCAAAACGAT
>NW_027175854.1:14542500-14565000 GCF_023055335.1 Clinocottus analis | reverse complement strand
GGGGGGGGGGTCTTTGGGACGCTGTTGGGACAATATCTCAATGTCATTACAAATATAAGTCATTGATAAATTTATAGCAATTCTACAAACGTTTTCTTTCTCTTTTAAAGGTGTGTAAACGAGTTTAAGTTATATTCTTTTATCCCCCGGGACAAAGTGTCTCCAACCTGTCCCGTCCTGCCGTCCAAACCGTCGTCCCAACCTTATAATAAACCAGAAATGTAAAAAAAAAAAAGAAGACATTTTTTATATTCTGGACATTAAAATTTTTTAATGGTGTTACATCATTTGCTGTAACAGGTGGTTGGCTGATCCTGCTCCTCCTAAAATAAAAGCTCACATGGACTTCCACGCGTTTCTTTTGTATTCCACTTACCGCCCTGTTTGTGTCTGACTCCACAGACATGACCGGACACAACAACAGCTCCCAGATGAGAGCGGCGCTTCAGCCTGAGGAGAGCTCAGGTCAGGCCTGCTCTTCCTCCTCTTCCCACTCCTCCTCCACCCTGCACCCCTGCAGTAGAGAGGTGAAGCTGCAGAGGGAGGACGGCTCCTCCTGCTGCCCGCTGAACGAGCTGAAGCATTTCTCACAGGGTGACACCAAGCTGGGCCCTCTGACCTTCAGCAGGACGCACAGTGTCCTTGTGGATGTGAGACTTTGTCCCGCTAGTCACTGAGTACATTTACTACTGATGCGAGATGCATTTAGAATATTATCACCTCCTTTTTTTGGTGTCAGACAGCTTTGTGAGTGGAACTAGAGCCGCTATCTACGCTCTCTTCAAACACACCAGACTCCATTGACACAAACAGTGATTTAAGCTCTCAGGACTCAGGAGCTGCTGGTCTACTGCTGCCTCCTCCTGTTGGTGTGTTTGTGTTATTGTGTGACTTTGGTGTTTTAAGGGGTTTAATTCAGATTCACCAAAGTCACACAACAACACACACTAACTCACGGCTGAGGAGAGATGTAGCGCAGCAGCCCCCTGTGTGCTGCGAGGTAAAATCACAGTTTTTTTCAGTGGAGTCTGGTAGCTTTGGCTGGTAACTTTTCCCCAATTTTATTTTTCCTCTAAATAATAAATGCTATTTCTTAGGTGGCTGTTTTCAACCGTGGAGGAGGACTTGTGCCTCAGCCGGGGAAGGACATGTGGCACAGCAACTTTGTGAAAATGCCAACTTCACCATCAAGCGTGATGATCAAGTCCGGATTCATAAAGGTGCGTTTGAGGCTACTCACCTGCTGTTGATCTGCTGAATGAAAGACAGGATGTTCTACCAGAACATCTGGACCGTGTCCGTCATTGAATGGAGCTTTTCTGTCGGCAGCAGTCGAGCCAGACGAGCAGGTGGGAGGTGATCTCCAAGAAGCTGAGCGCTCTAGCCAAGAAGACGACGGCGAGCGTCGAGGATGTGGAGGTGAGACCTGTCAATCACTCACCTGTCAATCACGCACCTGCAAACCCGTTACACTGTCGCTCGTTTGGCTACTTCTATTTATCTATCTATCTATCTATCTATCTATCTATCTATCTATCTATCTATCTATCTATCTATCTATCTATCTATCGATCAATCGATCTATCTATCTATCCATTATCCATAACACGTAAATAAAACATATACATTTCTACTTCCTCAGTAGTATTTAGTGTTCTGTGTTTCTTGGTGTCTTTCAGGAAGCCGTCATGAAGTACAACCCCAAGTATAAAGGCCAGTGGTCCTTCGACGCCCTTGACAGCTTTGTGAAGGTCAGAGGTCACGTCTTTACAGCGTTCATCCAGCAGGTGTCTGAACTCTCCGACCAGCAGAGATCCTCTGGTGTTGTTTGCAGGTCATGCCGGAGATAGAAAGCTACTTCCACACGCTGATCCCCAAGATGGCGGCGTTGGCTCTGAAGCTGCCCGAGTGCGTGAAGAAGGTACGAGACGGGGAGCACGACTAAGAGAGAACACTGCTCATTTTACTGAGCAGTTATACAATAAGTAATACAAAATACATAAATAAAACATCAATTAATACAGTATATTAGTTTATCCATTAGATATCTGAATTTGCATCTTAGATGACAAATAAAGGGCATATTTAAATATATGTATTAACGTGTTTTTAGTCCCCTAGACTGTGTTTAATTCATAATAAATAATAATAATAATAATAATATAATACTGTTATTTCATAATTATTTCACGCCATTCATTTTAGTCTATTAAATAATAAAAAATAAATTCAGCTTGTTCATGTATCCATTAATTATCTGTTTTATAATAAATAATTAAAGGTGATAAATTAATGGGGACATAAAATATATAATAATGTTTTTTTTACCCCCTAGATTCTGCAATGAATTCACACAAATAATGTAATAATAATTGCATTTCATAATTAGTTTCAGTCTTTTATATAAATACAAATAGATCTCGTCTGTTCATTTATCCATTAATCATCTGTTTAAAATCCCGATATAATAATAACAATATCCATAATGTGCAGGCCGTCCCGCTGCTGAGGTCAGGAAGCTCCGCCTCCGTCTCGTTGTCTCAGGCTCAGATCTCCTGCCTGCTGGCCAACGCCTTCTTCTGCACCTACCCTCACCGCAACGCCACCGGGGGCAACAGCGAGTTCCACCGCTTCCCCTCCATCAACTTCACCCGGTCAGACGCACAGAGACACACACAGACACACACTGTGTGTGTTCATCGTGTGTAACTGTGTGTTACCTCTTCCTTGTCAGTCTCTTTGGTCAGTGGTCGTTACGGAAGAAGGAGAAGCTGAGGGCCGTCCTGCATTACTTCCAGGTGGTGACAGACGAGCGTGAGTTAAACCGTGTGTGTGTGTGTGCGTGCGTGCGTGTGTGTGTGTGTGTGTGTGTGTGTGTGTGTGTGTGTGTGTGTATGTGTGTGAGATGCTTAAGAGACCGTTTGTGTCGTCTTTACAGGAACTAAACCTGACGGTCTGGTGACGTTTGAGAGGCGATGCTTCAGAGACACGGAGATGCCTGACTGGAGACAGTAAAGATGATATTAATGATAATATTAATAATGATAATAATAATCATTAGCTTTAAATCATAAGCGGTGTTATTCACAGATCCTGTTTGAACTGAATAATAACCATTTTAAAGATGTGGAGAACATTTTGTCATAAAAGTTTTGAATCATCAGAATGTGAAAACACGTCGTTAAAAAAAAGAAAAGAAAGTCTCGTTAGTTATGTTTGTGTGTTTGTTTGTGTGTGTGCTTTTGGTTTTGTTTGTGTTTTCTGCAGCTGTAAAGAGACGATGGATAAACTTCACGTGACGTCTCACGGAACCATCGAGACGGATGGGAGAGGTTTACTGCAGGTGAGGATGCCACGAAGCAGCCGGCTCGGCCCTGAGCTCACTCTAAACTGTGTGTGTGTGTCCGTGTGTGTGTATGTGTTTCTCATTGTGTGTGTGTGTCTGTGTGTGTGTGCGTGTGCAGGTGGACTTCGCCTCCTGCTGGGTCGGTGGGGGAGTTCTGGGTGCCGGTCTGGTTCAGGAGGAGATCCTGTTCCTCCTGAACCCCGAGCTCATCTTGTCTCGCCTCTTCACAGAGAAGCTCGGGGACAACGAGGTTCTGGTCATCACAGGTAACACCGGTCACGGGTCAGGTGGTCGGTATTAAGGCAATAATGTACGAGAGGCAGTACTGTATCATCAATAATGTACAGTTCCAGGGTACAGTACATTATAGCTCAATACCGTACACCCTGTGACTCACTCTCAACCAATCAGAGTGCTTGATTTCGTCTACCCGTGTTATAATGGTTATTGTTGGTAATCAGCAGAAACAAATTAATAACGGCAAGAGGAAGACTGGTTTATAGACTGAGGAAAGTTGTGGATTGTTTGTCAAACAAAAACAAAACATTTAAAGACGAAACCGTGAAATATCCCCCGAACAAGTTCCCTGTCTGCATGTTTTCTCTATGTTTTATCATTATATCACTTTAGGTTGTAGACACAATATTTATTTGCATAAATTCAAGTTTTATTTGTAAAAAAGGAAAATACACACAAAAAGGAAAATTAAATAATCCATGTGCTTTAGTAGAATAAATTACAAAAAAAAAGAAAAGAAAAAAAAAGTCACTTGAAATAGGAAAATAAATAAATACATAGAGATAAATATATGATAACATATCTGCACATAACTCTTTTTCATTTATATTTTAAAGAACCTGTACGTGTCTTTAAAGATGTAAAAGAGCCGCTGGGCTCAAACAGGAAGTTTCTCTCACGGCGTTCCTCTGGTTTCAGGCTCGCAGCAGTTCAGCCGTTGCTCAGGTTATGGGGACAGCTTCGAGTGGGCGGGGCCTCACGAAGACGACCTGCACAGGTACGACTCCCGAGTCTCCGGGGTCAAGTGAGATTGTGTGTGTGTGTGTGTGTGTGTGTGTGTGTGTCTCCTCATCCTGTCTCTCCTACTCAGGGACCAGTGGTCTCGTCTGAAAAGGAAGATCGTCGCCATCGACGCTGTTCACTACAAACACAAGAGAGATCAATACACCATGACGCAGGTCAACCGGGAACTCAACAAGGTGAGCTGCTGAGAGCGCGGGGAGCGCAGGCGGGAGACGGAGGGGGCGGGGGCATAAAATTCCTGCATTAAAATCATGCATCGTGACAGTTTGGATTATTTGAAAAGGGTCATTTATTATCACACTACCATTTAATTATCACGGCAAACAATTACGCTGAACTTTAAGTAAGGTACAAAAAATGCGATGTAAACAAATACTTTCTGTTTCCTCTTCTGAGCCATTGCAGGTCACGTGAAAAATGATTTAAAGATCTGTACCGAAGACCCAGTCAAAGTGAACGAATCTTTACTGTTTAGCTGGCTGCCAGTGCTGAGCCTGTGCCGATTCTTTCATCAGACGAACGAATCGTGTCTTTGGATCAAAGTTTCGTTCTTCTGCCAACCGACTCTTCGGATATGTGATTCGTTCTTCTGCCGGATATGAGTCTCCGGCAGAAGAACGAATCATTGATCCAAAGACACGGTCAGGACTCCCGACCGCGTCTTCGTGCTCACCTCCGCTTTCGTTCATCTGCCGCATACGGGTCTTGGGATCCGTTTCCCACGTGACCTGCATAGGCTCAGTAGTAGGAAACAGAAATGTTATGTTAGCTATTATAAATATTATATATGATGTATTTGTTTAACTTCATTTTGACGATTTATTTCACAGTGCTCATCGTCTTTATTGAACGTTTCATCCACGGTTGTCATTTTTACATAATTCTTCTGGTGTCCCTGAAGGCGTTCTGTGGATTTAAGGGTCGCGACCTCAACGAGCCCGATATCGCCACGGGCCGGTGGGGCTGCGGCGCCTTCAACGGAGACCCTCAGCTCAAAGGTACCTGAACGCACCGCCCGCCCGTCCATCACAGCCACGACACTCTAACGCTGCCTTCACAGCAGAAGCGATGCGAATTTGACGCGCGACCAGATTACACGAGATGTCAAGGGGCGTGATGCGATAGGTTGTAAAAAAGCTAATTTTCGCGGTAAACGCAGCACGAATATTGGCAACGCTTTTGGTGTGAACGCAACGTTGCAATGATGACGGTCAGAACATCTCAATGCTGATTGGCTGATGCCACTCTGAGTCGCACCACCCAGTGGGAAAATGTGCTTTTTTGCAAACCTGTCGCAATGCATGTAATCTGGTCGCGCGTCAAATTCCCAACGCTTCTGCTGTGAACGCAGCGCGACTGATCTTCCTCTCCGCTTTGCAGCCGTGATCCAGCTGATGGCGGCGGCGGCGGCCCGGAGGGGCGTGGCCTTCTTCACCTTCCACGATGAGGAGCTGAAGCAGGGCCTCCAGAGCATGCACAGCCTGCTGACCGACGAGGGAACCACAGTCGGTGAGCCATCGGGGACGAGGAGCGGCTCAAACGTCCGCTGGTTGTTGGTTTAAAACAAACAAACAAACAAGCGGCTTCTTCTTCTCCTTCAGGGAACCTGTACAAGCTGCTGGAGGACTACTGTGCGGTGCAGCGGGCGTCTGGAGGTCCTCACGTGGATCTGTTCCACTTCATCAGGACCACGCTGCGGCCCTCCAGGAGTCAGCTGTGAGGACTGAGCCACGGCCGCGTCTTCATCTTCATCTTCACTGAAGAAAAATAACACCAATGTTTTAATACACAAAGAGAAGAAATTGCTCTGAAATGTTCTCGATTGTAAGGATAATTATTTTGTGTTTCGTGATTTCCTTCACAGGATTCAGAAAAACACAACATACATTTTGATGTTGAGTTAAATAAAGTTGATTATTAAGTAAATTAGGAATACTATAATGTAGAAGTACTAATGTAACAGAAACACAACGTTTCTAATTTTCAGGTGATTATTAAATACAAAACGTTTTTTATTGTTGTGTTCCAATTTTGTACTCCTTATACAGAATGATATGCGCATGTACATGTACATATATATGTATACATCCATGTATATATCCATGTATATACACATATATATGTATATATATTATCGTAATGTAATTATTGATGCAATAAAATGTTTCTCACTTTAACGTTGCAGATTTTAATTTTTTATTACAGTAAACGTCTCCAACATTAAAGATATTTCACTTAGAAGTATACTTAGAATCTATAATTGGACATATTCATTCATTATTTGACTATATTTTGAATTATAAAATTGAACCTGCATAAGAACTTCAGTAAAAAGTACAATATTTTAAAGTATAAAGTAGTACAAAGTACTAGAGTAGTACCTGAAAACACAACAAAATAAACAGTTCAACAAGAAACAATCTTTATTTATCCACAAACATGCAACACTTTATGAAAATAAATACATCATCGTGACGTCATCGATGAACCGTGACCTCAGTTTACGGGATGAAGAGGATGAAGAGGAGGAAATAAATAGAGGACTGGTGAAAGACTTGACCTTCAAGTTTCGGTTAAAGAGCAGAAACATGTCGACGTTTGTCTTCGTTATTTTTTTACTAAATTAAAAGGTTTTACTTTGAGCAGTTAAAATATTATAAAACATTCAGCTGCTGAACATTCGCCCTCCATGTTGTTTTAAACAATGCCCAGTATTGCATTCTGGGTAAAAAAGGAAAAAAAGCACTTTCACTGTTAAATATGCAGCTGGTTACGTAGCTTAGCATCAAGCTAGCTAATCGGACGCGTAAATCCGTCAAGTCTTTGGGGTTTTTATAAATAAAGTAAAACGAGTGAGTCAGAGAGTTTGTGAGGATGTAAACAATGCTAAATGAATACTAAGCTAACTGATAATATATATATATATATATATATATATATATATATATATATATATATATATGTATGTATATATGTATATATATATTTATGTATATGTATATATATGTATATATATACATATATATATATATATGCGTGTGTGTATGTAATATGTTGATGTTCCTCTTCTCTACTCCTCCCATCTTTCTGTTGACATGTTGCTTTGTGTTCAACTAAAAAACTTCAAACTCAGAATAAACAAACAGAAGATGTTTAAATGAATATTAAATCTAGAATATTGTCATATTCATAAATATCGTGGTAGTGTTAGTCTGCACGTCAACATAGAAAACTTCCTCTGATTGTCCTTCAACTAAAAAACATTTTCGATGAAATCTAGAAATCAATAAATGACTCAAATGTGTGTTCAGCAGGTGATTGTAAGTATTGTAAGGACACTATGTTTTGACTAAAAGCTAAAAATGAAGATGAAAGTCATAATTAAATGTGTACACATGTGTACATTCAGTGCAGGTGAACATCTGATGAGTAAACAACAACAAAAACCAACAGGATCTATTCCTGCAGCTGGAGCGCTGCGTCCAGAAGCCGCCGAAGCTCAGAGAGGTGAGACGCTTTGTTCCCTGTCGCGGGAGCTGCTGCAGGGTCACGACCCGCATACCTACACACACACACACACACACACACACACACACACACACACACAGGTGAGCATCAAAATGCCCTCTCGTGCTCGTAGACATGTCCGGACATGTTCGTGTTGCTCACCTGACGGGCCGCGTGTGCCGTGTGGCGGTGCGGAGGCGGGGCTTGACGTAGTCGTGGTAACCCTGGTTCTTGTGCTCCTCCTGGCACCAGACCAGGTCAGCGGCTGGGTACCGGTCCGTCTCCTCTTTTACCAGATCGAACGGGAACGGAGACAGCTGAGAGGAGGAGAGGCTTTTACTCTGAAATATACTTTATTATTCAATATTGTGGCGTCTTTTCTAAAATATAATTTTTCAAAACGTTAAATAACACAAACTAAATATTTCGCAAGGTGTTTCAGTGTATTTTTCCGAGGAGAGATTTGAGGTATCTCAGCCCCGCCCCTCTTGGCCCCGCCCCCTCACCTGCTCCACGCGCACCACGGCAACGGCCCCCTCCAGGCCTCGGCTCTTGCGCTCTCGGATCAGGTCGTAGTAGATCTTGCCGGAGCAGAATATGACTCTCTTCACCTTCTCCGGGTCGGCGGCTGCGGCGCCATCGTCTGGGATGAGACGCCGGAAGTGTGTGTCTGCAGGAGGGGGAGGGGCATGACAGAGCATCAGACCACCGGCGTGTGGGAGGAGAAGAAGCTTCACGACGTCTCCGTACCTGGAAGCATGTCATCAAAGCTGGACTTGGCCTCCGGGTGGCGCAGCAGCGACTTGGGAGTGAAGACGATCAGCTGGGGAGGAAGAGAGAGAGAGAGAGATTGAGTGAGAGAGAGAGAGAGAGAGAGAGAGAGAAAGAGAGAGAGGACGATGACCTTGAAGCGTTAATCATCTCACAGCGCGACCTTCGTCTTCACGTCACTCACGGGCTTCCTGAAGGGCAGCAGGATCTGCCGGCGCAGGACGTGGAAGAAGTTGGCGGGAGTGGAGCAGTTGACGACGATCCAGTTGCAGTCGAACAGCTGACGCACCGAGAAGTCCTGGGACGGCTTCTGAGGAGACACACAAAGCACCTTGAGGAGGTAAACAACACAAAACGACCACCAGCAGACAGGTAGGGTGTAAACAGGAAGTAGGACATCTGGCTTTGCAGGTTGTAAACAGGAAGTAGAACATCTGTCGTTCTTTGTGTTCTTTATGTTTCAGCTGAATTAGCAGCTCCTGTGTTGCGGTGATACTGAAGTGTTGGTTGTTTGTGACACTCACGGGGAAAACATCCGGGTCGTCGTTGCACATCTGCAGAAACCTCTCGGGCCGAGCCGACGAGTGCTCCGGTCCCTGAGGGAGGAAGAGGGTCACACGGTGAGGAAAACTCTTTTAGAAATCGCTGAGTGGTGTGTTAGTGAGCGGCGGCGGCGGGGCGCACCATGCCCTCCATGCCGTGCGGCAGCAGCAGCACGATGCCGTTCTGCCGGACCCACTTGGCCTGACCCGAGCTGATGAACTGGTCGATGATGCACTGGGCCGTGTTGTGGAAGTCTCCGAACTGGGCCTCCCACAGCACCAGCGCGTTGGGACTGGCCATCGCGAAGCCCAGCTCAAAACCTGCACACAGAACGCAGAGGAGCCGGGGTCAGGGGTCAGACTTCCTCACTCATGAAACCCCTGGTGGTCAGGAGAGAGAATACAGCTTTAACGCATGAAGCGTAGCCTTCTAAACAAGCAGAGGAGTCGGCCCCTGGTGGTCAGGAGAGAGACTGCTCCTCACCCAGCACTCCGTACTCCGACAGAGAGCTGTTGCAGACGGTGTAGGGAGCTTGATCCGGGGAGATGAAGTTCATCGGGATGCAGATCCTCTTGTCCACGTTCTGGTCGTGAAGAACGTGATGCCGATGGCTGCCAAGCAGAACCACGGGAAAGAAACTTTTAAATTCTGCAGTCAAAGTATCTCCTCAACCTCAAGAAGAAGAACTACTTCGTGGTCACCTGAACGTTCCTCTCTCCACATCCTGTCCGCTCAGGCGGACGTGGATGCCGTCCTTCAGCAGCGAGCCGATGGCCATGTACTCGCTCAGAGCCCAGTCACACTGCCGCTGCTGCACCATGCCGGCTCTGGCCTTCAGCACGCGGCTCAGACCTGCACCCACGGGGGGGGAGACTCGGGTCAGAACAGAGAGAGACGAGTGGAGGTGGAGGTGCAGGGGAAGGGGGAGGGGCCGTACCTCCGTGGATGGTGAAGTCCTCCTCGGGGACGGAGGAGGCGACGTCTCCGAGGAGGACGAGCTCTTCCTCGCTGATGCCGGTGGACGGACAGACCATTGTCTTCGGCTGACCGTCTAGCCTGAAGAAACCTGCAGACACCAAGACAACGATTAAATAGTAGAACAAGAACCAGAACAAGAACAAGAACCAGAACAAGAACAAGAACAAGAACAAGAACAAGAACAAGAGTAGTACCGGGCCATGGTGAGTCCAGCCAGTGTTTGATGTGCAGGATCTTCTCGTCTTTAGAGCGAGCGTAAGCCTCTTCACATATTTCGTCGTACTTCGCGACTTCTTCCTGAAAGATACGCACAGCTCGTATGAAGCACCGACGGGTTCCAGCTAGCTGCTAACATTAGCTGCTAACTCAAAAAAAGTGTTTTTTGTCAGAGCGGTTTTCTTTGCATCGGACTCATCTTCCAGCTTTTCGTTCTGACAGTAGAGACACTCATGCTCGTCCTGTGGGTGTCAATAAAGTTTTGAATCCGTCAGAATAATAAAATTTATGAAAGCATCTTCACCTCGTACGCCCGCACGGTGACCACGCCCTCGCCGATGAGCTTCTCGGCGAACTTCTGCAGGACTCCTCTCTGCTTCTTGATCTGCTTGTACATGAGCGGCTGCGTGAACATCGGCTCGTCTATCTCATTGTGGCCGTTGCGTCTGTAAGACACCTGGAGGAGGTGAGGAGGCGAGAGTTTAGTCTCCTCGCCTCACACGGGTCATCACGTCAAGCAGAAGGGAACTGATCCTGGATGTTTATTTTTGCATTGTGTACTCACCAGGTCCACCACCACGTCCTTGTGGAAGGTGGTCCTCCACTCGGCCGCCACTTTGCACACGTACATCACAGCCTCCGGGTCGTCAGCGTTGACGTGGAAGATGGGAGCGTTGACGACGCGCGCCACGTCGGTGGGATACGGAGACGAGCGCGCCATCCTGGGGTCGGTGGTGAAGCCGATCTGTGTGGACGAGAGTGTAAAGTATACGATATCCAACTACACTGGAGCCTCGCAGACCTGCGCTCTTCTCATCAAGAAAAAGTTTGTGGATGTTTTGAAGTCTTGAGTTTGTCTGTATGGCCGTCGCCATCTTGTTTTTTGCAACCAGTGAACAGGAAGTGACCATATATGGACTGAGGAGGACCCTATATGGACTCTTCCGTGTCGCTGAACTGGTTTGGTGGTCACTGGTTTGGCGTACCTGGTTGTTGACCACCACGTGTACGGTGCCGTGCGTGGTGTAGGACGGCAGGTCCGACAGGTGGAACGTCTCGTACACGACGCCCTGACCGGCGAACGCAGCGTCGCCGTGCATCAGGATGGACATCACCTGTGGGATCAAGCGTCAGGTCACGAGCATCATGGGAGGAGGAGGGGAAGAGGAAGAGGAAAAGGAGGAGCAGGAGGAGGGGAAGACCAGGAGCAAGATGACAGATCTCCCCCTCATCCGTCCATCACAGGTTGCTATATAACCCTTTGTGTCCTCACCCTCTCTTACTCTGTGTCCTCCCTCTCTCCCTCGTTGTCTTCACCCTCTCTCCCTCTGTTTCCTCCCTCTCTCCCTCGTTGTCCTGACCCTCTCTAGCTCTGTTTCCTCCCTCTCTCCCCGGGTGTCCTCACCCTCTCTCCCTCGGCGTCCCCGCAGTAGAACTGCTCGGCCTTGGTCTTGCCCTGCACCACGGGGTCCACGGCCTCCAGGTGAGACGGGTTGGCCACCAGCGCCATGGAGACGTCCCGCCCGCTGACCCGGTTCCTCCTCTGGTGCTGCATCCCCAAGTGGTACTTCACATCGCCAGAACCCTGAGCGTCCCAACAGAACATGCGTTCAGTTGATTTATTGAGTCAAAATGCTAAACTTTACTCTCTCACATCATTTTAAACTGAGTATATTTTAGGTTTTCAGAATAATCGATTGAAGAATTGAGAATAATCAAACCGCTCCCCGTCACACCTCGTCTGCAGCTTCCAGTTTGGAGTCGAACTGGCAGAAGATCTGGTCCAGCTCCTTCCGTATGACGTTAGCTAGAACGTTGAGCCGCCCTCTGCAGGAGGAGAGCAGGAGGGACGGAGAGATGCTCAACATGCAGAAGATGCCATATTCATTCTCTTATTGTCTTTTAAAGCCGTTTTTATGAGATGTAATCAGTTAAACGTGGTCACATAATAAGTTCAGGGGAGAAAATACGGATGAACCTCCGATATGGTGACTGAAGCACAGATTTGTGAATGAGGCCTTTTGATGGCTATATTTTTTTTTTAAAAAGAGGTCAAATATCTTAAAATGTTGCCTCTAAAACCAATTAACAAAAGCCACATTGGGTTTTTATCCTCCCTGGGTTGTCTGTAAGGCATCCACTAAAGACTGATTTGGGTGTTTTGCCACCTGGGTTACCTGTAAGGCAGCGTGGGTGTTTTGCCCCCTGGGTTACCTGTGAGGCATCCCCATGATCACGCTCTCCACTCCGCTCAGGCTGGACTCGTCGATGATGGTCTTCAGGGCCGGGATGAGCGATTCGCAGCCCTCCAGACCGAACCGCTTCTCCGAGGACCATTTCCTCTGCAGGAACTCCTCAAACCTGCGGACGGGAGGAGGCGCTGCCGCTTCACATCGAGTCTCAGGACGACTCGTAAACCCGGGGAATGTGCAGACACCCAGACAGACCTGGTGGACCGGATCATCCGGCCCAGGAGGGTCCTCTTCTCCTCGGGGGTGAACTGCATGACACCCGGGCTCTCGAACTTCCGTCTGATCCACTGGCACTGCTCCACGTCGTTGATGAACATGAACTCCACTCCGATGTGCCGACAGTACGCCATCTAGCAGAGAAAGAGAGACTTTAAGCTTTTGCAGCGGAGGAGTTTAGTCTCTCAGCTGCATTGTTCTCCTCCACCACCAGAGGGCGCTGCAGGTGTAGCTCAGAGATAACATCAGAGAAAAACCTCCACTACAGAGAGGGGTTGTAAGTAACCGTCTGAAACTCATATTTCATGTTCATAAACTAATTTATTACCTTCATACAAACCCCCGTAGTGAAAGAAGTGAAGTGTTAAAAGCAAAAATGATGAAGCAAAGGTTTGAATATCCGGTAAAATTTTTGATTTGGCTGCAAAATATTGACTCAAATGTAGATTATTAAACAAATTGAAATCGTCACGTGAAAACAAAAACACCCACAGACGATTTGTCCGACGCAAAGAATCATCAGCTTTAAAACCGAAGAACATTCAAACAAAAAGCGAATGTTTTTGCTGAAGCTACTTGAGGAACACATTGATATATTTATATAGATATTGTACATATGAACTTCTCTCTGAGCTTTTACCTCCAGCCGCCGGATGATCTCCCTGAGGGGCAACGAGCCCTCGCTGCCCCCAATGAAGGTGGTGGTGGGCAGCCGGAACACCTGGTCCAGGTCGGCCTCGGCCAGCCCGTACAGACCTGCAGGGAGACGGAGAGCAGGTCAGCTGGGGGCGGGACTTACACCTGACTGACAGGTGTGTAAGCCAGACACAGGCAGATAAAACACAGGGGCACAGGAAGTCAAGATGTCCTGGTGTGTTTGGGATCCTGCTGCTTTTCCTCTCCTGTTTTAAAAGATGTTTAATCTGCCGCATGACATTTAGTCCAAAACATTAGATGATGTTTTTATTGATTAACTTGAATAAAAAGGAACTGGAGCGCTGCAACTTTTTGATTAAATGTTTTAAATTGTGAACAATGCTCTTCATAGTCTCTCAGAAGTTTTAGGGAAAGGGCGAATGGGGGGAATATTAATTTTTAAGAATCTCTAAGTTTAGAAACTCAGAAATTCTTAAATTTCTTAAATATCTTAAATTTGGAGACTTTTATCTCAGAATTTCAGTTTTTTTCTTCTCATTCTTAAGTTCTTCCTCTAAATATTACGCCTCTTTCACCGGGCCGTAGTTTATTTACTATATTTATTTACCCTAAAAGGGTTCTAATATGCTGCCTTCACTAAAGAGGCGTCTTCAAATTTGCCCAACCAAAAGTTGGAAACGTTTTATTTACGATCATAAACGACAAAGAAAGGCAACAAGTCCTGACATTCATTCATAATTCATAACAATCACCATATTTATAGACAAACAGCAGCGACCGAGCTGCAGGGGGCCACATGTAGGGTTTTATTTCTCCTCGTTAAAAGCAAAATGAGCTTCGTGGATAAATATCGGTCAAGTAATTATATCCTTTTATTCCCTCCGGAGGCCGAGGGTCTCTCGGGGGTTCTCCTAAATCACAACTGGACTCAAGAGGATCATTTAAAAAGGTTATTCATCGGGACGAGCCGGAAAAACCAGATCACTAAAACCTGCTTGTGTGGTCTCAGCCACGGGGCCAGTGAGATAAGACTCGACGGGTCGTGTTCATCTGAAGCCTGTGAAGTCCTCGCACAGATAAGACGCTCTGAAACAAAGGGGGGCGGAGCTTATCTCTGTCTGCCTGTGCGCTACGTCAGCGTTACGTAAGAGATCTTTAAACTTTCCTCCCATTGCATAACGCGTGAAAAACGTCTTTGATAAGGTTTGAAAGGCAGCAGATGCACCCGGATACGTCCCGTGTGACCTCACTGGGTCAACGCCACGCGGCCCTGGAGCTCGATGCGCCCCACCGGCCCGGGTGAAGGTTCTTCTGCTGCCTGACAACACAGACGTTCTCCACAATGGGAGAACTCTCTCTCTCTCTCATTTATTCTTATGAATTTGAAACGCCGACCTTTTGTCCGACCTTTGTGAACCTCGGCGGGACAAAGCCAAACAAAACCAAACCTTTAACTGTGGAAACGATCAACAATCAACCTGCGTGTGAACCCGGAGGCCCGAGCTTTTCATGAGGCACAATGACACTTTGCTGCAGGCATGCATGACACACACACAGACACACACAGAGACACACACACAACACCAACGAGTCAATATTTAGCTGGTACAGTAACTGAACCGATCAAACATTCCAGATCGTACAACTCAATAAGTAACAAAATACAGATCACAAACATCTGAAGTGACGAGTGTAGAAAGTGTAAAAAGTATAAAATGTAGAATATGTATAAAGTATAAAATGTAGAAAGTGCAGAAAGTGTAAAGTATAGAAAGTAGGAAGTGTATGAAGTAGAACATGTCTAAGTATAAAGTGTACTAAGTGTATAAAGTAGAAAGTATCAAATGTAGAATATGTATAAAGTATATAGTGCAGAAAGTATAAAGTGTATAAGAATGAAGTGTGGTAAGTGTATAAAGTCTAAAGTGTAGAAAGTAGAAAGTGTAGAAAATAGAACGTGTATAAGTATAAAGTGGATAAAGTAGAACATTTATAAAGTAGAATGTGTATAAAGTAGAAAGTGTATATATTAGAAAGTAGAATATGTATGTATATATATATACATATATGTTTAAGTATAGAAAATGTATAAGTATAAAAAGTACAGAAAGTGTATGAAGTATAAAGTACATGAAGTCATAAAGCTCATGTCTTATCAGCTTTCCTCAGAAAGCCGCGTGTGCTGATAAGATGAGACACAACGTGACTCGTTACAGTTCAATGATAAGAAATACATCTGAGACTTAAATACTAAATAAATGAACTTACATCAAAAACGATGTCGTACTCTCCTGGCTTTATGGGTCATAATGTTTGTTTATAATAAGTCATAATAACATTTATGCCCCTCTATCATAACCAGCTGTTCCAAACAGGAACATTTAATAATTGACTTTCTAAAAAAGCAATAAACTCAGCCATTATTAATGTTTGTAAATGATTAACAGAGAGTTCTTAATAACTTTTAATTACTAAAACTGCCAGATAATTGAAAAGAGTCATGAACAGGAAAAAGCTCCGGGCTTTGACCAAAGACAACCGGTTCATTCTGCTCTCGACTCGCCTGCAGCTTGTTTCCTCCGGTCATCACTGACTCATTTAGTGCAAGAACAACTCAAAATAGTGAGAGACGTTCATGAAAATGAGCCAGGAGCCGCCGACTTCGAGACTAAATGTGATGAGTGACGCCTTAAAGAAAACCCGAAGGGCCGGTTTTATCTTCTTAAACCTGCTGCTGCCACAGCAACGTACGTTAGACTCCTAAAATCATCAATATCAGATCAAGTGAGGGCTATATTTAGAATCCCTCTCTTTACCTTTTTGATGAGGATTATCTCTGTTTTCTGCAAACACACCAGACCCCATTCATAAAAACAGTGATTAAACCTCTCAGATCTCGGGAGTCGCTGGTTAACACTTGTTAGTGTGTTTGTGTTATTGTGAGACTTTAATGTGTAAAAAGGTTAGTTTCCGTCAGAAAACATTCCACATTCAAGATTGCCTTGTGGTCGATATTGACAGTAGATTAGAGTGATGAACTACGACTCCTCTGGTTGTATAGAAGTCTATGCTTCATGTGTTAAAGCTGCATTCTCTCTCCTGACCACCAGGGGGCAACTCCTCTGGTTGTATAGAAGTCTATGCTTCATGTGTTAAAGCTGCATTCTCTCTATGTTTTATATTTTTAAGGTTGGACGTAGAAGCATTTTGCAAGTTGGGATGGAACTATTTGTGTGGAAGTAAAACAGGAAGTGGGAAGTAAACATGTCAGCGGATTCACGTCCTCCTCACCGACGTTCTGGAAACCGACGGCACACGGGGCGTCGTCGAAGTCCACGCAGCTGATGCCCAGCGGGTCCAGCTTCGCGATGTGGTGTCCTCGCACCTTTAAGCACAGAGAACACAGGTCAGCGGTTTGTGTCTAGTGTAAACGTCCCAGAAGGACACATGACACATGACACTCATGTGAGCAGGATCATCCACACAGATGGAGGCCAAAGTTTGTGAATCCAATGTCCATCTAATGACTGACGAGAGCTGCACGTGTGCAGAGTACTTTTACTAAATGTACTACTACTTGAACTGACATATTTCCATTTAATGAGACTAAATACTTCACTACTTTACAGACAGTCATAGTTCCTTATTACTTACCCTTACCCTATTGCTATATTATAGTTACTGGTTGTATAGAAGTCTTTGCTTCATGTGTGAAAGCTGCATTCTCTCTCCTGACCACCAGGGGGCGACTCCTCTGGTTGTATAGAAGTCTATGCTTCGTAAAAGCATTTCCTGTGTGACATCATCAGGTGTGTTACCTGGTACGCTCGTATGAGTGACTGCACTGCGAGATGATCCTCCACCAGCTTCTCCACGGTGGACTGGGAACCCACCAGTGGCCGACCACTGGTCCTAGAAGACCCACTGAGCAGCGGGGGGCCCTGGTGGGCGGCGCCAGGCAGAGCGCCGGCGTTAGCGTTACGGAAAAATACATCCCAGGACTGCAGCGCGACACAGGAGAGAATGAAAGTAGTTATCAGACACAAATATAGTATTTTATACACATATTGTTATTGTGGTTATATACATGAAATTCATGGTGCAAATTTATTACTATTATTTTGTGCTTTTTTATTAACTTTTTTTTATTTTGACAGACATCTTGGAGAACTTTACGCACAGAATTAAAGTGAGGAAGGACAGTTTTGTAGCATAAAGTTATCTCTCAGATGAGTGAATGAGTTGTGTAACTGTACATTTTGATTGGAGTACATTCACAGACTCTTTCTCTCTCTCTCTCTCCCCCTCTCTCTCTCTCTCTCTCTCTCTCTCTCTCTCTCTCACCTCTATCTCTCCCTCTGTTTGCTCTGCTCTTCAAATAAGCAAAAAGTACCAGTCGTGTGCACTCGAACCTTTACCCTCCTGCGGTTCAGACCGGCGTCTGAAACCATCGAGAGGACTCGCAGGTTCGAGACTGAAGCAAAAAAAAAAAAAATCAAGTTTCCACGCGTTTAAAATAAAAAAGCAGAATATTGAAGAAAGTACCTCGTGCACGTTCCCGGGGTTCTCCAGCCACGCGGAGAACATCTCCTCCATATAGTTGGAGCTGGTGCCGCTGAGGGAGGGCTCAGCGGCCGCAGGTGCGTTCAGGGACCTCGCCGGTGTGTTCAGGGGCCTCGCTGTTCTGAAGCTGCCCTCGCCTGCCGGCAGGCCGAGCTGCAGTGGGCTCGGGCCGGTCTGAGCGGCCACGAGAGGCCGAAGCCTCGCAACTGTAGTCCTGAAGCGGTGCATCCTTAATAAAGCCCCACACACACCTTCCCTCCTCTTTCCTGGAGGAACGATACAGCAGCAAGTTCTCGTCGACGAGGAGAACCTTGGCTGCTCTCTCGGTTCTCCTGCTTTTGGGGTTCACGGCTCCTTGGCTGCTGATTCTGGTCCTCTGGATCCTGAGCAGGAAATGTAAATAGACACTCGTGATTGTATTCTTAAAGGATAAGCTTTAACACATGAAGCGTAGACTTCTATACAACCAGAGGGGTTGCCCCCTGGTGGCCAGGAGAGAGAATGCAGCTTGAACACATGAAGCATATACTTCTATACAACCAGAGGGGTTGCCCCCTGGTGGCCAGGAGAGAGAATGCAGCTTGAACACGCAAAGCATAGACTTCTATACAACCAGAGGAGTCGCCCAACGTTGGTCATTAAATAAGTTAAAAAGAAACGAATGTGAGTCTAAGAAATAAAAGAGTGCGATAGTTGAAATGGAAGGATGAAAAACAACACATGTAAATTATGTTTGGGCTCAGATGAATCCACCAGAGGCTCCACTGACTTCTTAATTGATTGGTTTAGTCTCAAATAAAAATAAAAAAATATGACAATTTGAATCTTTTGTATTGATTGTAATGGTTTTGAAGTTATTTTGAGTTGTCTAATGTCTTCATGTGCACAGCAACGTGTCGTCGGCGATGTGAATCTCCCTCCACGTTGCTCCTTAAATACCTTTAAAAGAAACGAGTGAGAGTCTCTTCTCCGCGGTTTAACTTTAGTTTTTCTCTGGAGTTTTGTTCGTTACCTGTCTCCTTCTTTCCTCTCCTCTACCCGTCTCCTTCTTTCCTCTCCTCTACCCGTCTCCTTCTTTCCTCTCCTCTACCCGTCTCCTTCTTCCCTCTACCTGTCTCTCCCTCCGCCGCGTCCCGGTGTGGTAAACGAGCCGCGCTCTGCCGACCTGAGCGCTCGGTGTTGATTACGTCACGTCGACCTCGGTAGAAACACCAGTGCGCATGCGCCAGGAACAACTTTTTTTTACTTTCTTTTTATTTGACTTCACTTCATTTTATTATAAAAATCTTTTTTAACAGTTTTTTTGTAAATGTTGTATTTATAATACTATATTATCTAATATAAATATAATATAAACAACGGATTGTAATACATTAAAATATGTTAATTAGTATAAAATATATGATTTAATATTCTTGACATTGTATATCAAGATCAAATATGGTTTAATATCGTTCAAATATATTTAATACAATAGTAATAGTAATATACACTTGATTCATACACAATATGAAGATAAAAAAGTATTTTTTTAAACAAAATAAATTATAAAGAAAAAGAAGAGAAGTTAAATGTTCTTCTTTCGTAAAAGTATCCACAAATATTTAAAGTACTTTGTATACTTTTTTACTTTATTTAAATCATTGTATTTAAGAGCCTTTATGTATTTTCTATATAACATCTTAATATGTAATCACAGCTGCATATGTGAAGTACAAGTACCTCTAAATTGTACTGAATCAAAGTAGGAGTACATGTAAGTACATGTATTTATAGTCACTTTGCACTACTGGTGTGCAATAAACAATATTTAAATATAAAGAAGTATAAAGTAGCACAAAGTGAAGTACTTACAACTTGCAAAAAATACTTTTATGAACTATTTTATGTAAAGTTCACATGTTGAGGTGAAACCCGGCGTGTAGTTTCCTGTTGTACTTTTACATCATGTACCTCAGGTACATTCAGGTGTACTTCATTCAACAACACAACAGAGCGATAAACACAGACTTTGATCCTGAGTCACTGATTATCTAACAGAGCGATGGAGCTACTTCCTGTTGTCATATAGTTTTACTTCAGGAGGAGGAGGAAGAAGAGGAGGAGGAGGAGGAGGAGTAAATATAAATATAAAGAAGGTTTTGATGCATTATTGAACACATATTTACACTTTTGGATGCAGTTTAAGTATTTCTTCTTTTTCAAAACGAAAACATCCTCCACCACCGCTGAGATGTGGAGTATTCATCAAGTATTCGGGGCTATGAAATAGAAGTACTTATAAGTACAAGTACATGTTTTCACTGCAGCTTTGAGATCAACACCCACTGATCCATCGATTGATCCCAGAACGGCTTGTCCAGCCCCAGCTTGACCTCTGACCTCTGACCTCTGGCACACACACGCACACACACACACACACACACACACACACACACACACACACACACACACACACAGTGACACTGCGTTGTCATTTTTATTGGTTCACACACTGGTTACATCTGATCACATGTTTAATATTTATATTGGAATGCACACCATGGTCATCGTCATCATCATCATCATCATCATCATCGTCATCATTCATCTTTAAATAAATACAATAAATAAACATAAGAAGCTTTTGTCTCTTCTGAAGTCGTTTGATCAGGAATGGAATCAGGATGAAATGAACCCACGTGACCAGTCATCCCATTAAAGCTCTGGGACCGACAGGTTCAGACTGCTGGTTTGGGCTTCACGGCCTTCACGGGAGGTACTGGTACTAATGGTGCTAATTGGAACAATATACATTAAAACCCAATATCCTGCAGCGTCTGACGATGATCCAGATTGTTTTATGTTTAGTTTCAATGCACAAAAGAGATCAAACTGATGCTTTAAATTAATATTCCAAACATTAAATCACATGTTCAGCAAGAGTTTCAATCATTAAAACTTTAATCCTTTTTTTAATGCTCCATATATATCTGGAGCAAACTTATTTTTATCTCCCGGCTGAAGACTTTTTAATTGAACCGTTTGTTTCTCGGCACTGCAGCGTTTCTTCTCTGTCTTGTTCTATTTTTAATTTAAATGTTTCTCTCTTTTCACTTTAAATTGCATTATTGTTGAACGTGTGATTTAAAAAAATCTTCATTAGTGTTAGCCCAAACTATTGTATTAGTTTCCCCTAACTCTCCTTATCTATATGTTTTATTGTCGGGATTGTATTGTCTGCACTCTTATTTGTGTGATTTTGTTTCCTGTATTCACAGTTTTGCACATTGAAACTCTTGAAATGAGTGAAACTTGAGCCGAAGCGATACAAAAAAGATTCTGTTGAGATCAATAACTGTGACGGCTCGTCAGATGAATAGATCAATAGAGCAGATTTACAGTAACGCTCTGTTGTTGGACGGTGGCGCCCCCTGGAGGACGAGTCAGTGCTCTGCAACAAAGACAAGGGCGCTCCCGTCAGCGAGAAATATTATGTTTTTAAACTTTATTCTGGTCAAATTGTTGGTCGTGTGTGTGTGTGTGTGTGTGTGTATGTGTGTGTGTGTGTGTGTGTGTTTTTCTTGTGAAGTGCAAAGCTAAAATATGCATTTAAATAAGTAAAGAGTAATTTAAACGAAGACCTTGACATGTTCTGCTCCTTGAAAAATAAAAGTGTTGTTTGTTGTTGTTGTTGTTGTTGTTGTTGTTGTTGTTGTTGTCTTTCATACGGTGAAGAGATGTTTTAAAACTGATCTGGACTTCTCTCAAAGTTATATATTTTGTCCTGATTCTCGACATATCAACACAAAAAAACGTACACAGCCCAGAAAGCAGCGGCAGTAGATTATATCTCACCAGCAGTTCAGTCCAAAAACAAGAAGAAAATCAACCCAAAAAGTGCACGATAACACCGAAACGCACCAATGTTATGAACTTGCAACTTCATGCAATTAAACACCGTCTACAGCGTAACTGTCAAGTCACCACGATGAAACGTACACAGACAGCGTGAGACTATAATGTCAACCATTGTCATGACTTCAGTAGGTAGCTTGCAATGTTCAGTACACACAGAATCAACACGAGCGATACGTCGGCATGCTGCTTGGTTTGCACGGCGGCTCAGAGGGGGGTCTGGGGCCCCGGGGGGTCGTTGGGTCTGGAGGGGTCGGGGGGGTCTGGGAGGGTCTGGGAGGGTCCGGGCCGCACGGAGGAGTCGGTTCAGGGTCAACTACACACTCTCAGAGAAAGGAAAAGGAAAACAAAAACAAAAAATGAACAAAAAACAACCGGAGAGTTAAGACACGCCCACTGGCGTCTCTCGCGTGGCTGTTTCGTTGGTTTTCACACAAGCAGCTTCGTAGACAAACAGCCACTGCTTTTAAAGAACGCAGGTAAGGAAGGAGTCATGCTCGGCGTTAAAAAACA
>NW_027175854.1:14535000-14537500 GCF_023055335.1 Clinocottus analis | reverse complement strand
CAAAATGCAGATTGGGAGGATTACAGGAAAAAGAAAGTGACAATATATGGACTGAGAAGGAGTAACGTGACCGCGGAGACCTCATCAGACCTCATCAGACCTCATCAGTACTCATCAGACCTCATCAGACCTCATCAGTACTCATCAGACCTCATCAGACCTCATCACTACTCATCAGACCTCATGAGACCTCTTGAGGTCGTCTTTTGTTACATAACAGTGTTTTGTTGTCTTTACAGTCGCAACATATTCCCAGGAAATGAGAGAGAGAGAGAGAGAGAGAGAGAGAGAGAGAGAGAGAGAGAGAGAGAGAGAGAGAGAGAGCAGCAAAGGGGAAGCCATGATTATGTAATGAGAGATTAATCATCTGGTGGGAAATAATCTGAGATTAGCATCAGGCCAACCGAGGAGAGAGGAGGAGGGGCTGTGTGCAGAGGAAGAGAGGAAGAGGAAAAAGGAAGAGGAATGTGAAGAGGAAGAGGGAGGAGAAGAGAAAGAGGGAGAGGAGATGAAGAGGAGGAGAGAGAGGGAGAAGAGAAAGAGGAAGGAGGAAAGGGAGAAGGAGGAGAGGAAGAGGAAGGAGTGAGGAAGATGCAGGTTATTGAAAAAGAGCGTGTTATTAAGAGACACTGGTCAGTAGAGTGAGAGGAGGAAGAAGAGGGAGAGGGAGAGATGAAGAAGATGAGCTCGTCGGCTGCTTTACAGCATCAGTTCTCTCAAAGTCACAGAAACAAATAGTTTTAGAATAAATATTGTGTGTAAAACGTTAAAGTAACTAAAATAAAAACCATCACCACATTTAATCATAAAGATATTATATTGTGCAAAACAATTGTTATCTCGTTCTAAAACGCTTAATTGCTGCTGCTCATCACACACACAAACACACACACACACACACACACACACACACACACACACACACACACAGCGCCCATTAATAAAAGTCCACTCTTTCATACTTTTCTTTACTTTAGTTTCTGTAACTTTGTTTTTTCTCTCCATTACATCCTGATGAACACATGAATACCTTTATGTAATATATATATATATATATATATATATATATATATATATATATATGTATATATATATATATATATATATATATATATATATATATATATATATATATATATATATATATATATATATAATCCAGTCATTTCTGCTCATAAAGCAACACAATGGAGTTATTAGAGTTTGACACATTTAGTGTAAAATGGGAAATGAATGTTTATTTTTTGCACATTTTCTGCACGTTTCTTTTTCCGTTTCAGAGAATGTGAAATCATTCAAATCTGCTCTTAAATGTCTTGAAAAAGTTCCTGTAATGTTTTTGTATTTTAATGAATTACTTGTTGGTTCACATGAAGTAAACAGGGCACATTGTATTTCAGTATCTAACAACAGGATATTAATGTATTTCAAGCACTTATATTCTTTATTTAACGTTTAACGATGGACGATAACCAAACTACTGACTCACATTGCTCATTGAAATATCTCATTACTCCACAATCAGCAAAAAAAAGTCTCAAAGTATCAACAAAAGAATTACATACAAAGTATAAATATAAAGTTTACACCGCCAACTGAATATGAAGCGCGAATGCCAGTAGAGTGAAGGATGTAAGGAAGCGAGGAGGCAGGAGAGAGGAGAGGAGCTCACCTTGGCGTCGGCCTTCTTGTTGAGGAGACTCTTGGCTGCTGCGGAGAAGCAGAAGGACACGGCGTCAGAGGGGAGAGCACACATGGCGCTCTGCACCATGCTCCCACAATGCACCTCACTTCAAACGGCGAGGAGGAAGCGAACGCACAACCCGACGAGCGGAGACACAAGCGCTGGTCTCTGATCTCCTGCGCCCGCCGCTCTCATCCCTCACGCTCATGAAAAAAGAGAGGAATCCCTCCCTCCGGCCGCTGGAAAGACTTTTCTTTTTTTTTTTAAACAAACGAATAAAATCTCTTTCCAACTGGCGGCTCGTCACCGCAGAGCTTTAGATAAGCAGCGAGCATCAGGAGAATAAAAGTCACACTAATGCTGCACGTAATCCACACACACTCACAGACACACACACAGACACACACACGGACACACACACACACGGACACACTCACACACAGACACACACACAGACGCACTCACACACACAGACGCACTCACACTCACAGACACACACACACACACAGACACACTCACAGACACACACACACACACAGACACACTCACACACACAGACACACTCACAGACACACACACACACAGACACACTCACACACACAGACACACTCACACTCACAGACACACACACACACAGACACACTCACAGACACACACACACACAGACACACTCACAGACACACACACACACACACACAGACACACTCACACTCACAGACACACTCACACACAAACTTACACACACACACACACACACACCCTCAGACCGATGGAGGCGGGGTCCGGAGGGAAAGCACGCCTCCAAGTGGAGCTGCA
>NW_027175854.1:14527500-14530000 GCF_023055335.1 Clinocottus analis | reverse complement strand
ATTCGTTTTGCATCTCTTTGTAGTTACTTTGTTGTTGTTTTCAGTGTCTTTGAGCTTGTTTTGCATCTCCTCGTGGATCTTCAGTCTCTTTAAGGTCGTTTGAGGACCGAGGACACCTCGGGATGCAACGCACACACATTCAAGACGACACTATATTCTAAAGCACAGACACACACACACCGACACAAAGACACACACTCGTGGGCTGAGACAAACAGATGGGACGTCCATGTGTCTGCTTCAGGAGACAAACAGCTGACGTGAGAGCAGCCATGTGGTTTCTCTGCTGGTGACTGATGCTGTGAAGCCAACAACCTGCTGACAACATGGCTCCCCCTGCTGGCGGGTTCAAGAACCAAACACTATTTTTAATCTAAACTTTATGAAAACATTCATGCAAAACTATTAAATAAATGACATAATCAAGTTTACATGTGACTCGAGGAATAAGTTTACGTTTCTCTGAGAGAGAAGAAGAGAAGATTTATTTATTTTAATGTCTGAGCCGAAAATATGAAGCTGCCGCTAGCGTCCATCAGCGTAGCGTAGCTTAGCATAAAGACCGGAAACGAGTAAATTAGTATTTATTTGTAATTATTTTGTGTCTCTTTGTGGTTATTTTGTGTATTTTTGTAGTTATTTTGTATCTCTTTGTAGTTATTTTGTGTCTTGTTGTGGTTATTTTGTGTATTTTTGTAGTTATTTTGTGTCTCTTTGTAGTTATTTTGTGTCTTGTTGTGGTTATTTTGTGTATTTTTGTAGTTATTTTGTGTCTCTTTGTAGTTATTTTGTGTCTTGTTGTGGTTATTTTGTGTCTTATTGTAGTTATTTTGTGTCTCTTTGTAGTTTTTGTAGTTATTTTGTGTCTTTGTAGTTACTTTGTGTCTCACAAGAAACAAAAAGTAAGTATTACAAATAAGCAATAAAAAGCTGTAATACTTCTGTGAACGAAGTCGAGTTTCCCGAAGAGTGCGACTGCAATACTGTGAGGCTGAATGTAACCACGGTCTACTGACACCCTGAAGGACACTTCTACATCAGCTTTAATACATGTCCTTCACAAAACATTCAGTTAAAAAGATGCATGCAGACACACACCACTCAGTTTAATGCAATACAAGTCGCCACAAACACAAACACATGCAACACACATGCGTGTGTGTGTGTGTGTGTGGACGGCGCAGACGCACGGACATGCTGCAGCTTTAAACACAGCTCACTTACCGGCCTTCAGAATGTGGTTCACATCCCTCCCAACACACACGCAGACACACAAACACACACACACACACACACACACACACACACAGACACACGCTGCAGGTGACTCACCTTGAGGTCTCTGTGTACCACCCCCATCTGATGGCAGTGGAGCACGGCCTCCAGGATCTGCTGGATGCAATGACTGCACGCAAACAGCAGGGGGGGGGGGGGGGGGGGGGGCAGGTTAGTCTGATGCACATTCACCCCCCCTCAACTGTCACATCCATGCACCAGGAGTCTTCTCGCCGCACACACTCACACCAGACACACTCTAAGTATACAACTGAAGAGAAGGTGTGTGACGTCTCCATGTCGTCTGCTTTAATCAGGTGGAGTGGGCCTGGCCTGCAGCACCGTGTGGGCAGAGCCCAGTGTAACCTGCACTTCATTCTCCCTGCGTGGTGCATTCAGGAGCGCTTTATTCTCCCTGCGTGGTGCATTCAGGAGCGCTTTATTCTCCCTGCGTGGTGCATTCAGGAGCGCTTTATTCTCCCTGCGTGGTGCATTCAGGAGCGCTTTATTCTCCCTGCGTGGTGCATTCAGGAGCGCTTTATTCTCCCTGCGTGGTGCATTCAGGAGCACTTTATTCTCACTGCGTGGTGCATTCAGGAGCACTTTATTCTCCCTGCGTGGTGCATTCAGGAGCGCTTTATTCTCACTGCGTGGTGCATTCAGGAGCACTTTATTCTCCCTGCGTGGTGCATTCAGGAGCGCTTTATTCTCCCTGCGTGGTGCATTCAGGAGCGCTTTATTCTCCCTGCGTGGTGCATTCAGGAGCACTTTATTCTCACTGCGTGGTGCATTCAGGAGCACTTTATTCTCACTGCGTGGTGCATTCAGGAGCGCTTTATTCTCACTGCGTGGTGCATTCAGGAGCACTTTATTCTCCCTGCGTGGTGCATTCAGGAGCGCTTTATTCTCACTGCGTGGTGCATTCAGGAGCGCTTTATTCTCCCTGCATGGTGCATTCAGGAGCGCTTTATTCTCACTGAGTGGTGCATTCAGGAGCGCTTTATTCTCCCTGCGTGGTGCATTCAGGAGCGCTTTATTCTCACTGAGTGGTGCATTCAGGAGCGCTTTATTCTCGCTGCGTGGTGCATTCAGGAGCGCTGCTTCTGGCGGAAAGGCTAGCAAGTTGTTTTTTTTTGGCCGAGCATCTGAAGTACAGACACTGCTGCTACTCCACTAAACTCTCTCTCTCTCTCTCTCTCTCTCTCTCTCTCTCTCTCTCTCTCTC
>NW_027175854.1:14465000-14517500 GCF_023055335.1 Clinocottus analis | reverse complement strand
TCCACCAGACCTCTGAGGTCTTACTGAGAGACAGCTGAGCACACAGGAGTTACAGTGTGTGTGTGTGTATGTGTGTGTGTGTGTGTGTGTGTGTGTGTGTGTGTGTGTGTGTGTGTGTGTGTATATATGTGTGTGTGTGTGTGTGCTCACCAACACACAGCTTCCAGGCTCCAGGCTCCACAGAGAGTTCTCCGTGTTGATCTTGTGGGTGAACTCTCCCTCCATCAGCGTCTTCTCCTCGGCTCCCTGCAGAACACACACCTGCATGCTGCCGGAGTGCAGAGACACTTTCACCTGAGGACGACCAGTGGGACACGACGTGAATGACACACACACACACACACACACACACACACACACACACACACACACACACACACACACACAAATATAGACTAAGGTATTTACCTGTCGGCCTTTGACGACCGTCTTGGGCACGAACACTCTGATCTCCAGGTCGGTGAAGTCCTGAGACCAGCTGTAGTTTTCCCTCACGGCGCCGTTGTAACTGTCAGGATCCGACTGAAACTTCTCCTGACTCCTGAAACACACACACACACACACATTAGAAGTTTTTGCTTCATGTGTTAAAATGATGGTCATTTAGAGTCAAACAGACCATAATGTCTCACCCCTCTGTTGCCGTTGTCGGGTCTGAACCGCCGGTCGCTCCCAAGGAGGCCGGAGCTGGAACACCCGCCGGGTGGCGCTCCTCCTCCACTTCCTCCTTGTCTTCTTCCGCCTTCTCTTGGGCGCTCTGCTCCACCGTTTCCTCGGCAGCGATCTCCAGCTCTTGCAGCACCGGAGGAACACGCGGGCTTTCCTCCTTCCTTTCCTCCATCCTTTCCTCCCTCCTCTCCTCCTTCCTCTCCTCCCTCCTCTCCTCCCTCCTTTGCAGCTCGCTCTGCTTCCTCTCACGGTCGCTCTCCGCCAGCTTCTCGAACAGCCTGAACGTCTGAAGAGGAGAAAGAAAAAGAAAAGGAATACAAATGAACCCTTTTGGGAACAATAGTTTGTCCCGTGCACTCGATGGCGGTGCAGGTTCATCTCTGGTGAGGTTGAAAAAAGGTCATAAGTGGCAAAATATACATAAACACAGAAATATAAATATATGCAAAGACACTAAATTATGATCTGCAACTATGTTCTACATGTGATACATCATATCCCTTCATGAAGATTATAACATGTATGTTTTGTTTATTTAACTGTTTGATCGTTTCACGTCTTAATTCGTCATATGAACCTTTACATATATTTAAGTGTGTTTATACAGCTCATCCTACAGTACTTCAGATTTCTGTCATGAAATTTATAAGTTTGACACCAATAAACATGAATAAATATGAACAGATACAGTGGCTTCCATCTTAATTGGAATAAATTAAATTTTAATATAATACAATAATGTGGTGGACAGGCGTCAATGTTGTTGAACTGTTTTCAGCATCGTTAACATAAACGGGGTGGAAAAAATAACAAACACCTCTTCATTCTTCTTTCCATCTGGAAATTATCACAATAACAAAACCACACGATCCTGTCAGAGGAGATCAGGTTGAGAAGGTACCGGAGATCTAAGTTATGAACAATTAGTGGCAAATACTCATAATAAAAAATAACAATAACATCGACACAGGTGCATGCGCCGCCATTGCAACGCGTCAGACTTCACCTTCAGCACCATCTTCTCCGCCACCCCGGGGGGGAAGCCCATCTTCTCGCTGGGGCCAGACAGCAGCCGGTAGAAGTCCGTCTTGCGGTACAGAAACCCGAAGTAAACCTGCAGGAAGTCTTGGATGTTGCCCGCGTGCTGCAGGATCCCGAGCAGCGCGTGGTCGTACATCTCCGTCATCTGCATCGCGGCGTCACGTGCGTGTTGTTTGATTGTTTACGTATGAACCAACCGCGAAGGCGTCAAAACACACGGCCTGCTTCAATAAATATAAGTTTAAATCCAGGTGGGACTCGCTGGGGAAGGTTTTTCTGGTTTCTCCTTCCAGAACAATAACACTTCTGGTACAGCCTTTTCAAAATAAGTACACCCTTCATACGAAGACATCGAAATAATAAACGTACAACCCCCAAAAAGCAAATAAAACGTGTATTATAATACCATATTGTTTTATGTGCACTGTATTATCCACAATAAGTATCACAATAAATGTTTCGAAAGCTATCTGTTCTCTAAACAATTTACTCTTTCTACATCCGGTTTGTACAGCCCAACAGACATCCGGTGGAAACAGACGCGCGGCCGTCTGATAAACAGTTCCCGTTTCACCCTCAGCTCACCGGAGAAACAACACACGTCCCATTAAAACACGAGTTATATTCTTTTAATCGCGGACGTTTTATCTAAATGTTAAAACTTCAACGAAATAAAACACTAATTTGTAAAACAAAGTGAAAGCTCCGCACCCAGCATCTCAATACTCAAAACAACATGGCGGCGTCCTTGAGCAGCGCCGGGAGCGTGAAGCTGCTGGTCGGTAACAACAATATTTCAACGTTTATAATGTTTATATTGACTCATTTTGACATCGTACCAGATCTGTGAGCTCTGGTTTACTCTGCTGTTACGTTTGAGAGCGTTAAGAGGAACATGACTTCATGTCTGTCATGGTATCTTTAGCTAGATACCTCAAATACATCAATATATCTTTTGATACGTATATATACGTATATTACATATATATGTATATATATATGTATATGTATATATATATGTATATATATATATATATATATATATATATATATATATATATATATATATATATATATAGACACACACACACACACACACACACATACATACATACATATTTGTATATATGCATAGTGCTTTTCAGATAATGTTATCTATCTAGTTAAAAAGAGGACAATTCAACACTGTTCTCGTGGACTAAACCCAACATGTCGCGTGTTTCCATCACTTCACACGCTGATCACACGCTGACCTTCATGTCGGGCCCTTTAACCTTTAAAAAGCTTTGGTTCTTGTAACTAGTCGCAGTGATGTGATGCTCTTTCACTCTGTTTTCCCTGCAGAGTTCTTTACTGCGGTCCGGCTCGCTGTGCGGCTCCTCCGGCAGCAGAGCCCTCACTGTGTCTGCGGTGCGCTGCAAGGTAAACTATCCCTCTGTCCCTCTTAGATGTGAAAGAACAGATGACCCTTATTTTAAAACAGTGCCCGCTTGAGTTATATCTTTCTTTCTTTCTTCATCTTCTTTTCTCCAGAATCAAGCAGCTCGTGCCAAAGTGGGCAAAGGAGACCGACCTCTGACCTACGAGCAGGCGCTCCCGCCTCATCAAATCGGCCACCGTAAAGGATGGCTGTCGCAGCACCCAAGTAAGCACGATGATGCAGTGTTTAATGTTTAATAATGCAGTGTGTGCACTGCGGGACACACAAGATGATGTACCCTGACTAATTGCTTTAAAAAGTTCCATTTGATTGTTTTTATCATCCTCTTGCAATTCTTAAAAATCCAGATCTGCTCCCACCGCGAATCCCTGATGTTTAAATTCCGTTTCCTCCGCCTCCCCGCGGCTCGCAGGTAACCTCCGAGGAGAGGACGGCGCCGCCGAGCGCACCGTGGAGGACGTGTTCGTGCGGCGCTTCATGTTCGGGACATTCCACGGCTGCCTGGCCAACGAGGTCGTGATCAAGCGGCGCGGCAACGTGCTGGTGGTGTGCGCGCTCATGCTGCAGAAGATGCCGCCGCCCAAGTTCTATTTCCTCATCGGCTACTCGGAGGCGCTGCTGTCACACTTGTACAAATGCCCCGTGAAGTTAGAGGTGCAGACGCTGCAGGATAAGACCGTGTACAAGTACCTCTGATGAGCCGCTAGTGGTACTAATACGCTGAATGTTTGTGTGAATTCTGCTCTTTGTATGAAACTCAAGTTGTTCCCGTCATTGCTCGCGGTGATGTCATCGTTATTGTGAATAAAACTCTCAGAAGTGAAAGAAAATGACGAGTTATTGAAACATGACGCCTGGAAGAGTAGAAACTAGCAGATATAATATACTGCGTGTACACTGCAGCTCCAGTTCACTCAGCTTCAGCTGAGATTTACTTATTTGGAAATGTAATAAAATATGATAAAATTCATTTATGTTAAACTAATATGTGTCTGAATCCGTAAAGAGAATAAAAAATATAAAATCATGGATGATGGTATCAAGCTCATATATTTAAAGATGCTCACTTTGTAAGTTTATTTGGCTTATTAAAGAAACCTAAAAAATAAGTCAGTAAGTTTTTTGTTCAAAATGTATTTCATGACATTACCAGTTAAACCAGATATATTTCAAAGTATATCAAACTCAGTGGATATATATATATATATATATATATATATATATATATATATATATATATGTATATATATATATATATATATGTATATATATATATATATATATATATATGTATATATATATATATATATATATATATATGTATATATATATATATATATATATATATGTATATATGTGTATATATATGATGCAGTGTATATATATATATATATATATATATATATATATATATATATATATATATATATATATATATATACATATATATATATATATACTTCCTAACATTAACCACTAGGGGGCGACGGTGTAGCAAAACAGATTTGCCCGTAAATTAATGTGTACTGTAGTGTTAAAACACTTTGAAGTGTCAAAGGTCGCGTTGGCTTGAACGCCAGAACCCATCGCTTGCCGACACATTTTTATGAAATAATAAACCGATAATGTTATATTACATTTTCTGCACTAAAGACGCAAAGACACCGCTTAAAGTATATAAACATCAATACCTGGTTTATAGCACCCAGTCAGCAGAGATAAGTGTTAAGAAGTGTGATCCGACAAATTATAATACTGTAAAATAATTATCGAATTTGTCACAGGACAAATTATAAATCTGGACTGATGTTAGACATTAACACAATGTTTTTACAACTGCATTAGTGTTGTAGAATTTACGTTTATTACTCTGCATTTCCACTGTGAAACCTCGTAAAAAAAAAAATCCACATGACGAGTGCGATTAAATGCTTCTTTTGATTTATTTTAATTTATTCACAGTGCAAATACATTCACATTTAAGGCTTGTGATCCTCAGTGCAAAACAAACAAACAATCAAAGGCACACATGGTCAAAGCGTCATTTCAAACGTTAACAGATGAAATTACCCACGACTACACAACCGCCAACACGCCTCCACAGTGTGACATCACTTCCCTCGTCTTCCACTTCAATGAAGGCTCTTTATATGAATGCTTGTCAAATATTAAACATGAGAATTAAAAAATATTTTTAAAAGTTTTTCGCGCTTTTTTTGTTGAATCTTGAGGCACAAAATCGGACCGACCACGTCCGTTCAAGAAAAGACTGAACCTCTCCTTCATTAGAGGTTCTGCAGAGATTAAAGTACGAGCCCACGCTCACATTAGTCAGGTTAGCCTAGCTTAGCATAACGACTGGAAATGGTAGGAAACGGCTAGCCTCGTTCTGCCTAAAAGGGAACAAATATGAAAAGCTCAGAGTAAAAAATTACAACTTGTTTAATTCATATGAAGACAGGTCAAAACACGCCATTTCTTTGTGCTAGGCTAACTAGCTGCTGGTTAGCGCTTTATACTTAACAGACAGACACAAGCATGGAATCAATCTTCTCTGCAAGAAAGTTAAGAAGCGTATTTCCTAGAATCTCAAACTATAATAAACCTTTTCGTTGGGAATCGGTGAAGAACCAAAAATTACCTAAAAATGTTCCAATGTCGAATACATACAAGGAAAGGTTTGAGGTTTTGGGAAATATACTTATCTGCTTTCTGGTGGAGGGCATTTATAAAATCCTGTAAAAGTACAAATGATATTTAGACATTACTACAAGGACTATTTCTTCCCCATCAACACAGAAATAGTCCGACACAAAGCTCCTTATACAACCACAATGTGTTTTTCCACTGCACAGAGCTAAGCTAGCTGCACCCCCTGTTTCCAGTCTTCATGCTGAGCTAAGCTAAGCTAACAAGTAGCTCCATATTTATTAACTCGTACACACGGTATAAATCTTCTTGTCCAGCAGGATGCATTTCCCGAAATGTACAACGTGTCCTTTAACAACGGCGCCGCTCGACTGGCGCGTCCCCGTAAACCCTGAAAGTGAGAAGCACAACGACCCCGAAGCCGACACAGCGAAATGGAACCCAGCCATCCTCAACATTTTTCACTTTTTTCCAAAAGCGACTTTACGAAATGGGGAATGAGGATGTGAAAAGGCGGCTGGGTGTCGCCGGCCCGCTGGTGGCTACTGGACGTCCCTGCAGCTGTCGCCCTGACAGGACTGCAGCTTGATGAGCCGCTGGTTCATCGCCTGCAGGACGGCCGGGTCCACCTTCTTCACGATGTTCTCCAGCTGGTGGGGGTCCGACGTTAGGTTGTACACCTCCACGAAGGACTGGGAGGAAGAAGAGGAGGAGGAAGAAAAGGAAGAGGAGATGCTGACCTTCTGACTCACCAGGAAAGGGACGAAAAACTCTGACAAATGTAGTAAAAAGTACAACATGTACCTCTGAGCTGTAGTACAGTATAAAGTACAATATGTACCTCTGAGATGTAGTGAGGCAGAATAAAGTTGCAGAATTTAGAAAGGTACACAATCAAGGTACTTGTACTCGCGTAAAGTTACTTTGTTACAGTCACACACAGTACTTTTGTACCTCGCTGTCTGCAAACTCGCAGTACTGGAGGTCGTGCTGTCCGTCCAGCGTGCGCACGCAGGCGTACGTGTTGTTGTAGGCGTCCTCACACACGCAGTCGGGGAAACATTGCTGGACAAAACACAAAAGAGGAAAGTCTGAACTATTGAGCCGAAGTTCTATTCATTATATAAAACAGCAGGTCGTTGGTGTGTTCAGAGGTGAAATCACTGTTTTTGTGAATGGAGTCTGGTGGATAGAAGATGTATACAAAAAATAGAAGAAAAATGTACTCTAAAATAAGTCCACAGCAGTACTTTACTGTGTGCGCAATACTCCAGTGTAGTAATACACTGACAGTGTAGTAATACACCAGTACTGTCCCTTTAAGAGAGAACAAAGAGGACCGGCGGGTCGCGCCCTGAGGGACTCGTTGGCGTCCTGTGAGCTCGTTAAAAGTTTTAGTCACACGATGAGGCAACATGTCACACCGCTGCTGATTACAGGAACGAGATCTACCAGTTCATCTAAAAACGTTGGTTCTAACCTCTTATAAACTACTCTGATGTGAAGAGCCAAGAGGATAGTCTCACACTGATGTGTTTTATAGCAGGATTAAAGAATACCTTTTGTACATTTGTGTGTTTTGTACATTTACGGGTTTTTTTGTTGGTACATTTAGCTTATTTTTGTTGTACATTTATCGTGTGTTTTTGTACATTAACCATTTTGTTTTCTTTGTACATTTACCGTTTTTTTGTTGTCTATATTTACCGTTTTTAAACGGTAAATTTACCATTTTTAAACGAGAAATGTAAATTTACAGTGTTTTTTGTACATTTACACCTTTTTTTTTTACATTCATCTTTTTTTTCATTAACAGTTTTTTTTTTTTTTACATTTACCTTTTTTTCTTCTCATTCACTTTTTTTTGTACATTTACCGTGTGTTTTCCATCACAGTTTGTTGTCCTGCACTCACGCATGCGAGCAACAAGTTTCCTCTGCAGGTCGAGTCTGCACCGACGTGACGAGACACGAGATCTCCAGGTTCCTCTTCATGTCCGTGCAATGAGATGGAAAGCTCCGGAGCAGCGACTGACTGAACCCCGTGGTGTTTTGGTACATTAAGCCCTTGATGTACATTAACTGAATAAACAAGAGGCAGTTTCTGCTGGATACTCACAGACAGTCCAGGGCCCAGTTTGGGACACGAGGGGTCGGTGGTTGGATGCCCCTCCCCGGTGTACTCTACCAGGAAAAAGGGCCGAGCGGTGCCGTTACGCAGAGACGGGGCCTGTTAAGATCCAGGGAAAAGGAACAGTTAGAAAATAAAATGACATATAGATAGATCATTACTCATTACTACGATACAATAAAAGTCAGAATGTAAAACAAAGGGAACTGACCATCTGAGGGAGGAACGACTGTCCGTCCACGTTCACCATCGACAGGTTGAAACCAGAAATGTCCAGAACGGTGGAAGCCAGGTCGATGTTCAGCACCGGAGCCTGAGAAGGGACCGGGGTCACTCAGGACTCACAAGAGGGTGAGAGAGGTGTGTGTGTGTGTGTGTGTGTGTGTGTGTGTGTGAGGTGTGTGTGTGTGAAGCGTGTGTGTCCGACCTGCAGCGTCTGGTTGGGTTTGATCCCCGGCCCTCGCACCAGGAGCGGAACTCTGATGTCGAACTCGTACAGCTGCCTCTTGTCGATGGGCAGCGAGAACTGACCTGAGAGCGGAGAGAGGTCGGGTTCAGCAGAGAGCGGGAAGCGCGGCGGCCATAAAGCTAACGAGAGGACCGGCGGCGGGACTCGAACCCGTGTGGTAGCCGTTGTCCGAGGTGTAGAAGATGTAGGTGTTGTCCAGCTCCTTGATGCTCTCCAGCTTCTGCACCAGCGCCTCCACCAGGTCGTCCAGCGACAGCAGCGTCTGCCACCTGGTCACATGACAGGAGATCACATGACGTGAGGTTTGGTGACATGATGATCACACACACAAAATTTAAAATGTTTCACATTTGTTTTCATTATCTTATTTTGTAAAAAAAAAAAAAAAAAGACAAAGAGGATTAAAAAAAATATTGTTTAATCCTTTTCGTCTTTCATTTTAAAAATGTTAAATCTAATGTTTCTTGACTTTTTTGCGACAGCGTGTAATAAATCTGCTACATTTCTTTTTTTGTTTTCACCTCTTTTTAGTTTTAGTGAATTTTAAATATTTTGAATTTGAATGTAATAAAGACATTAAAATGTTTCTCATGTGAACATTTCTGTGTGGGTTGAATTAAATTCCTGTAACCTCCTACACTGAGACTCATGAAAGGTTTTTCCTGTAACTCCACTTCCTCACATTCCTTCACACATGACTTCAACAGAGTCGGTGACAAACATGAAGCGAAGCGGCTGAAACGAAAGAAGGTTTCACCTTTTCCTGTACGCGCTGTCCAGGAAGTTGAGCGAGCTGTCGGGCATCGGGCTCACAGGCTGACGCAACAGCCAGTGTTTGTCCTGAAGCGCAAAACACACGTTAGAATATGAGTAAGTTATCAGCTAGTATGAGGAGTTTTCATGTTGTGTTGCTTCTGTCGCCCCCTGTGGACTAAAGTGGTAGTGTCTCTGAGCACCACTGAGGCAGACACACCTTCCCGGCCTTGTTGAAGCTCCCGTCTCGGGGCGCTTTTACGTCGCTAAACTGCTTCTGGTACTGCGGTGCCGCCGTCCAGGGGGAGTGAGGCGCCGGAGGAGAAATCATGAGGAAGAAGGGATGCTGGGGGCTCCGGTCCTCCAGGAAATGGAGAGACCTGTTCATCTGGAGGGAGCAGAAAGGAGTCCAGACTGAATACAAGACTGATATTTATGTAATTATTTAAACATAAAGATTGTGAAGCAAAGACGGAAACAAGTAACATCTTTGTTAGAACCAAAGGAGTCGTCCCCTGGTGGTCAGGAGAGAGAATGCAGCTTTAATACATAAAGCATAGACTTCTATACAACCAGCTGAGTCGCCCCCCTAGTGGTTAGGAGAGAGAATGCAGCTTTAACACATGAAGCATAGACTCCATGTAAAGCCGGAGGAGCACAAAGACTTATTAACGTCATCATTATTATTATAATTATCTGGGTTTTCCTGCATTTCACACCATCAAACCCATAGATGATTAACACAAAGAACGTTGCGTTTCTGCGACGGCAGCTGATTCAGACGGTTGGAGGTGAACCCTCTTCTCTCTCCTCATAAATCTTCACATAAAAACTGTTAAACTGCTGATGGAAGCAGACAGACTCACAAGGAGGTCCGTGAGGTAGTCCGCCTCATAACTGTCTCCGTGCTTCTCCTCTTTGCCGTTGACGGAAAGCGTGTAGTTGTAGTACTGCGAGTTCCCCACCTGGAACATACAAGAGGCGTTGGCAACTAGAGAAGTACTTGGGAATACACAGTATTTGTACGTGTGTGTGTGTGTGTGTGTGTGTGTGTGTGTGTGTGTGTGTGTGTGTCTCACCAGTGCATGCCACTGGTCCCAGCCAGGTGGAACATGGCCAACGTCGCCTGCGTCCTTCTTACCGTACTGATGAAGTAAAAAACAAAAACACAGCTGAGCTCCTGAGTGAAACTATGACGTCATGATTGATTCATGTGAGACCAGCAGTCATGTGACCAACAGTCATGTGACCACATGAGGAGAAACTTTGACTGATGAATAGAAAGTGAGAGTACTCCTGGTTCAGGTACTCGAGTCTCACCTGGTTCAGGTACTCGAGTCTCACCTGGTTCAGGTACTTCAGTCTCACCTGGTTCAGGTACTTCAGTCTCACCTGGTTCAGGTACTTCCCGGCGAAGAAGGTCTGGTACTTCTGCTTGCTGAGCAGGACGGGGAAGGCGGCGGCCTCGGGTCCGGCCCGCCAGGCAGCGCTGGAGCAGTTCCCTGTCAGGGAGTTGTTCCTCACCTCGTGGTTGTGAGGGTACCGACCCGTCAACACGCTGCTTCTGCTGGGGCAGCACAGCGGAGTCACCGTGAACTGAGGATGAGGAGGAGGGAGAAGAAGAGGAAGAGGAGGAGGAGGAAGCGAGAGTGGGCAACGGAGGAAGAGGGGGAGGGGGTGATGATGAAAGAGAGCGTGACAGCGGAGAGGAAGACGAGTCTCAGTTTCAACATTTTAAAAAACATGTGAAATCTGAAAATGTGACTGAAGGAAAGTCAAAGTTCAATATTATGTAGATCGCAGTGGAAGTACAATATTATGTACATCGCAGTAGAAGTACAATATTATGTACATCGTAGTAAAAGTACTCGTTGTGTAGAGCGTTTTAAGCAGTTTGTTACCGTTTCAGATACTTTAACTGCTTTAAATACAGAGAGTTTAGTCCAGTGGTTCAACATAGGGGTCGAGGCCCTTTGAAGGGTCGCCGGGTAAACACGAGGGGTCGAGAGACGATTAATAAAAGAGAAGAAGAAGAAGTTCTGATAAATGAATGTGCTTTCATGTTTCCTCTAAACTTATATAATTATTCAACATGCTACTACATGAAATTAATTTTGACATGTATATCAAAACAATGGTGTGATGTAAATCTCTATATTCTATGAACATATTAAGTGTTTTTAGAGTAGAATCTTCACCTAAAGAGCGATTGAGATAAACGTAGTGGAGCAGAAGAGATGCACAAAGCATATTAAACGTATAATATTAGACATATAATAAATATTAGATGTATAATAAATATTAGCCGTATAATAAATGTACTTACAGCGTTCACAAACGTTGCTCCTGCGTCTCCGATCAAGGTTTTTGTCTTCTTCATAGGAGTCTGCAGGACAGAAAGCAGAACTATAACTGTAACTAACTATAACACAGACTTTATGAACTGTTTAATCCTTGATGGATTCACAGTTTAACTCTGATAACAGCTGGAACAGTTCACTATTTACTGAGCATAATTCTGTGTTCCCTTTGCTCTAATTACTGTGGCAGTTGTATTTTCCTCTGAATGATGAGGAAACACCTAAATACATAAAGTGTATTTAAATACATAAAGTGTTGCGTTCATGTGTTGCATTTCCAGCAGTTAAGCGCAGCTTCCTGCCTTCAATTCCAGCTTCTGCCTCTGTATGTTATGACATTAACGGTATAAAAACACCTTAAAGTATGATCATCATAACAATACTTTCGACTGTACACGGTACTGAGGTACTTTAGGAATTAAAATTAAACAATAAACTATCCTGCTCCTGTGAACACACGTGCAGGTGTGTGTGTGAGTGTGTGTGTGTTTGTGTGTGTGTGTGTACAGGTAGAAGTCTCTCCCTCTCGTGCGGGTCGGTACATGTGTGACTGACTCACCATTCCCCCCAGGTGAACGTCCTGGTCGTCGGCGAGGATGAGGACGATGTTGCTCGGTTTGTCGCCGGCAGCCGCGCACCTGACGCGGCAGGTGAGCAGCAGCAGCAGCGGCAGCAGCAGCGCGAGGAGCCGGCGGGCTCGCGGCGCTCCGCATTCGCGCCTCTCACGCGCCATTTGGAGGGGAGGAGGAGGGCGGGGGTCACACACAGCCGCACGCGCGCAGGTGTGCTACCTGCAGAAAAGCTCGGGTTCGTTTCCAGCTCGAGGATGAAAAGGACGTGTTGCTGGAGCGAGCGCGTGAAGTTTGAGGAAGTGGAGCCTAGTTGCTGGAGGGTCACGTGACCAGACGGCGTGGGAGGAGTCAGGAGTCCGAGAACACGTTGTACATCATGTACTTTATACTACTGCTGTACTTCTGGAAGTACTGCGGGTACTTAGTTACTGTCACAAAATAAACTCATTTGATAAACACACCTACACGTTTATTTTACGAAATATAATTATTATATTTATTTGAAAGTGTACAAGTATAATATTCAACAATATTTATATTATAAATGACCTCAAATGTACAATATCATAAATGTAATATCAGTATTGGCTGATACAGATTCTACTGCTGTTTGCTGTAGATTTCTTTTCATGAAAAATAAAACTGCCTGTGAACAGAAGGAGGATCTGAAACCGATTTGCTGCTCAGATTCCCTCGTATTTCCCCTTAAATTCCCCCTTAAATAGCTTTAGAGTTACCACAGATCAAATGGTTTATTTCAGTATTTTACATTATTATATGTTCTTAATGACAGCAGAATAATCTTCCTTTTGAGACACTTCTTTAAAGATATATCTCATTTCCATTGAGTAAAAATATTTAACCGTAAACATAAATTACATTATTGTGCAATAACATCAACGTTTCCTATTATTATTATTATTATTATTATTATTATTATTATTATTATTATTATTATTATTATTATTATTATTTTATGATTCAATCTGACATATTTTATATCTTTATGATATTTTAGCCTTTGCGTTTTAGGTTCTAACAACCTGAGTTTTATGATGTTAATTTAAAGATTTGACATTTGACAAAAGACATTCATAAAGGTTTGGTAGTAAAGTTGTGGCTCGTTGTTGTTGTTGTTGTTGTTGTTGTTGTTGTTGTTGTTGTTGTTGTTGTTGTTGTTGTTTCTCCTGAGAGAGAAAAAAATTCTCTAACTTTACACCAACTGTGGTTCTATGTATTGCTTAATTGTTTTTAAATATACATATATAGAAACTAAGACAGTATATATATATATATATATATATATATATATATATATATATATATATATATATATATATATATATACAGTATATATATATATATATATATATATATATATATATACTGTATATATATATATATATATATATATATATATATATATATATATATATATATATATATATATGAATGTTCTTTCATACAGACAGTTTGAGCGTATCGCGCAGTTTCCAACCGAAACTATTTTGATGACGCGCAGTTTCAAGTCGGAACTATTTTGATGACGCGAAGTTTCAAGTCGGAACTATTTTGATGACGCGCAGGTGGAGTCGGCGCCGCATCCGGTTGCAGCCTCGCACAGAAGTCTGCAGCTTCTTTTTCTTTCTCACTTTCCCGCGAAACTCCGTCGGAGAAGTAACGGAGTCCGTTACGTTTCATGAGGGAACCATGATCCCGTTGAAGAGAAGAAAGGTCGTCCCCTCCGCTGCTGGGAACACTGGGAGTGAGGAAACGTTGCCAAACAAGTTCCCTCAGGTGGTTTTGTTTCTGTTGGAGAGGAAAATGGGAGCCAGTCGAAGAGATTTTCTCTCTCAGCTCGCTGGAAAGAAAGGATTCCAGGTGGAGGAGTTGTTCAGGTAAGACTGAAGGACACGCACAGAAAGGAGGTTTATCATTTTATCATGCTCTTTATTAGTCATAATTCTATATAATCATATTCAAACTTGTCTTGAGAATGTAAACATATTAACACATTTAAATTATGTTAAATTGTATATATAATCTTGTAATAAGGATATGTTCATAATAATAATATATTTGAAATACTTTTGATATTTCTTCATTGCTAATATTATTTCTAATACTATTGTATTAACAATGATGTCACATGTTGGGGTAAACAAATATTTTGAAGACGGCTGTTTAATATTTGAGACGTCATTTCTCTCTAATATTACCCCCAAAATAAATGTATTAACCCGTGGATGAATTTATATTGAAAACACTCGTTAGTCAATAGTTTAAAAACAACAGTGAAATCCATCTTTTAAATAATCTAATGAGAGAATATGTAATAGCAGAGCAGTCACAGGGGCGTTGTTCCTCATGCGTTCATAGAATCACAGTGTCACATGCTTCATCGTCCTCTTCCTCAGTGAGCAAGTCACACACGTGATCAGTGAGAACAACTCTGGAGACGAGGTCACGTCGTGGCTGGAGTCCGAGGCCGCAGGTCGAGGCCGAGTGTCCGCTCACCTGTTGGACGTCAGCTGGTTCACAGAGAGCATGCGGGCGGGACATCCAGTCCAAATCCTGGAGCGACACCAACTACAGGTCTCACTTTTACAGATATTTATTACAACAAAAATATTTATCACACATCTACGTACGTATGTACGTATGTATGTACGTATGTATGTATGTATGTATGTATGTATGTATGAATGAACATATGTATATATATTATAATATCTTGGCATTATCGATGCTCAAGACGGTTTGAATAGTTTTTGAGGTGAACTGTTCCTTTAAAGCCTCGGTGTGTCTCTCAGCAGATTAAAGAAGTGGAAGTTTCTCCGTTTTCTGCACCGAGCTACGCCTGTCAAAGACGCACCGGTCTGGAGAACCACAACACCGCCCTCACCGTACGTAGCTCCCTCAAATATATATAATTTTAAAATGCATTATATTATATAATGTTCAATCTTATACAGGAATATAATTATTTTCCATTATTTTGTATGTATATAAATAGCTTTTAGGACGATGTTATGTGATACATATTTATGTTTCCTGCTCTAAGGACGCTCTCTCGCTGCTCGCTGAAAGCGCTGAGCTCAGAGGTGAGGACGGACGAGGCGTCGCGTTCCGCCGCGCCGCTGCCGTCCTGAAGGCGCTCCCCGAACCCGTGACGGACGCCGCGCAGCTGGCGGGTCTGCCGTGTCTCGGGGGTCATTCGCTCAGAGTCATCAAGGTCAGCACGACCTTCCTCTTTTGGCTGTTTGAACGTGCACGTCATCGGAGGCAGAAGGAGCTGCAGTGATGCGTTTGCTTCTCTGCTCTCGTAGGACGTCCTGGAGAACGGAGCGTCGGCTGAGGTCCGGGCCACGGAGCGGTCGGAGCGCTTCAAGGCGCTGAAGGTCCGGCAGCCGTTTGCTTTTATTGTTAAGATGAGAACCAACATTTGTCACACGTTCTCTACAACCATTTCCCCAAAAGACTTGCAGCGTCTGTGCGTCTTGAGCACCACCTAGTGGCACTGGACGGGATCGGCCCGCTTCATGCTCTTGTTGTATTCCAGTGTGTGTTTGTTAGTGTGCGCTTGTGTTATTGTCAGTATAACACAAATGCACACTAACACACTAACTGATGGAGGCAGCAGGAGACCAGTAGCTCCTGTGATCCGAGAGGTTAAATCAGTGTTTTTGTGAATGGAGTCTGGTGTGTTTGAGGAGAGCATAGATGAAGTAATATTTACTATTCCAGGTGTCTAAAACACGTCCGCAGCAGTACTTTGCTGTTTCTCTACTGCCGTAAAACTATGAAGAAGAACTTCTAAACAGCCAAACAATCTCTTTTAAGTGATTCACTGCAACCTTTTGAATAGTTTTTCTGTGTGTTTCAGGTTTTAACGGGTATTTTCGGCGTTGGAGTGAAGACGGCAGAGCGCTGGATCCGAGAGGGGATTCATAGCCTTCAGCAGCTTCAGGAGTCAGGACGAGAGCTCAATCGAGCTCAACGAGCGGGTGAGTGTTTGTGTTTAGTCTGCGACCGCTGCGCCCCCTCGCCCCCCTCCGCCATCCCTCCTGTCCCCTCGTCCCACTCTGAAAGTTCACGCTTTGCCCTCCCGCAGGTCTGCAGCACTACGAGGACCTAAACCAGCCCGTCACAAGGCCGCAGGCCGACACCGTGGCCGCCATCGTGGAGGAGGCCGTCGCGTCCGTGTTGCCGGGAGCTCAGGTTACTATGATTGGAGGATTCAGGAGGTAAAAGAAGAGCAAACGCTCTCACAAAGATTTACAGAGATTACGATCTACAGATTTGACTTCATCGTATCTGCAGGTCTTGAAAAGTTTGTTTCTGGACGTTTTTACATAAATATAATAATAATAATAATAATAATAATAATAATAATAATAATAATAATAATCTAAAATAACTACATAGTGCAGTTTGCATTCATTCATTTCATTTATATATACAGCCAGAATGGAACATTCCGACCTGAAATCTTCATTGTCATCAAGTTATTTAGACCTGTCCTGATGTTTCTGTGTCCGGTGCCATTGAGGAGACTTTGTTACTCAAAGGAAGGCTTCTAGCAGTTTGTTCCTCGTCTCTCCAGAGGGAAGCCGACGGGCCACGACGTGGACTTCCTGATAACGCATGCAGAGGAGGGCAGGGAGGTAGGACTGATGCCAAAGGTCGTCTCCCGGTTGGAATCTCAGGTGAGTTCTGAGCCGCTGGTTTTGGTGTCGACATGTTTGATTTTCTCTTCAAAATAAAAGTCCTGCTTTTCTCTTGGCAACAGAAGAATCATGATTCATGACTGTAAGTAGAGAACTAGAACACGTCTTTAGGGCAGAGTAAGACAGCCCCCCCCCCCCACTCCCGGGTCTCTCCAGGGTTTCCTGTTGTACCAGAAAACTACGAGGAACTCGTACTTGGAGGCCGAGGACGGCCCCGCCCGGCCCTCCTCCAACATGGACCGCTTCGAGAGGTGCTTCTCCGTCTTCAAGCTGCCGGATGAGGCCGGCGCCGGAGGACCAAACCCCTGGAGGGCCGTGAGGGTGGACCTGGTGGTTTCTCCAATCGGACAGTTTGCTTTCGCTCTGCTGGGCTGGACCGGATCCAAGGTGACCTTTCATCAGCGTCCTCTGACTCCGTGTTCCTCTGACTCCGTGTTCCTCTGACTCCGTGTTCCTCTGACTCTGTGTTCCTCTGACTCCGTGTCCCTCTGACACCGTGTTCCTCTGACTCCGTGTCCCTCTGACTCCGTGTTCCTCTGACTCCGTGTTCCTCTGACTCCGTGTTCCTCTGACTCTGTGTCCCTCTGACTCCGTGTTCCTCTGACTCCGTGTTCCTCTGACTCCGTGTTCCTCTGACTCCGTGTTCCTCTGACTCCGTGTTCCTCTGACTTCGTGTTCCCTGCAGTTGTTTGAGAGAGAGCTGCGACGCTGGGCGGGCCACGAGAAAAGCATGTCTCTGAGCAGCCACGCCCTGTTCGACAACGCCCAGGTGAGCCCTTTATTAGACCTCAGTAACTATTAATCCATCTCTATCAGACCTGACTAAGTATTTGACTTTGTTAAACATAACAAAGTATCATCTCCGTCAGTTCATAGTTTGTCTTTTTTCATCACTCTTCCTACAGAGTAGATATCTGAAGGCTTCGTCAGAGGAGGAGATCTTTGCTCATCTTGGTCTGGAGTACATTCCTCCGTCAGAGAGAAACGCCTGAAGGCACCCGATGACCAGCAGGTTCCACCTGAAGGCTTGAACCCCGCAGACACCTGAAAGTACCTGATGAGGAACCAGCAGGTTCCACCTGAAGGGTTAAAGGAAGAAGTGGACGTAATCATCATTGACGTTTTGAAGCTTCGAGGTCGGCGATTTCGCCATCGCCATCTTGGTTGTTTTGAACAGGAAGTGACCATATAAGGACTGAGGAGGACTGACGTAGAGACCTGTCAATCACATTGTAGCCCCGCCCCTAAAGCGTCCCCTGCTTTATGGTCTGTTTGACTCTAACAGACCATAATTTACTAAATGAACATCATGCTGTATTGAAGAAGACTTGAAACTAGAGATTGAGGCATAAACTCATGTTTACAATGTTTACTGATGGAAGAGAGATCATCAACATCAAGAGAGAAATAGAGTAATTTATATAGACTTCTATACAACCAGATATATATATATATATATATATATATATATATATATATATATATATATAGTGATATTTTGAATCTTTCTTGCATCTTTTAATAAATTCTGGTTGGCTGTGTGCAACTTACATTTGTCTTTATTTTGTTGTGTCTTTTATTATGCATTGTCAACTCGATAAATATGTTTTTATGCATTTCTATTTGCACACTGAAGTCATGTGGGTCTTTCTCTCTCGCAGAGTAACAGGAAGTAGATCACATCAAGGTCGAGCAGGTCGGTGATATCGGACCCGTGGTGCTCGTGGCTCCACATGAGCGGTCGCTGCTGTTGCAGCTCACGTCGGTGGCGTCCTCATTGGTTTGTTTTCTGAACTTGTGATTGGCCTCCAGTTGTCTTTAATCCCACCTGAGGGGGGGAGCTCCCCGAGAGAGAGAGAGAGAGAGAGAGAGGAGAGTGAAAAGCTCTTCAATGAGAGACCTTCAGCAAGAAGGCAGAACAGCTTCTCTACAGGTATTGTACTTTACTTTCATTATCTCCCTTCTGCAGATCGGCTCCCTGCATCTCAAGCTCAGCCTCTTTAAAAGTAGACTTTAGATCTTTTTGCGTTCACAGAAAATCTGAGGGGGTTTAACGTGTGTGTGTGTGTGTGAGTGTGTGTGTGTGTTTTCAAAAGTTAAAGAGGAAATGTTTTAAAGAGGAAAAGTAGACTTTAAACTCTTGATATTAATGCTGCGACAAGTGACAACTTGATTTATGAATTCAAACTAAAGAAATCTTTGCAATAGAATATAATATATATATATATATATATATATATATATATATCTTTTTGCGTTCACAGAATATATATATATATATTTATATATTTATATATATATATATATATATATATATATATATATATATATATATATATATGAGACATCTTTCCAAAGGGTTTAACTTTGATCCACGTGCAGCAGCAGTAACCCTGCTGTGTCCTCTAGAGAGGACGAGCTCTTCCCCAGAGTTTAAAAGGTCGTCCTGATCCCGGGTCTGTCGTAGGTTTGGATGTAATCCCAATCATAAGACCCCGTAAGACCCGACGCGGAAAGACGAGACGAGAGCTCAAAGTGACCTGGATGCGTTTCAACCTTTCATCCTGAACCTAGTTTGATGCATTTCCACGCTCAGAGTTTTTACCTGCCCTTCCCTCCCGTCCCGCTGCCGGTAGACCTCGTGAGGGTCCGGGGTTGTGTGACCGGTCCAGAATGTGGGCCGCGTCAGGAGCCCAGTCTGGGGTGTTGGCACCGCATCCTGGCAACGCCACGGCCCTCCAGCCGGCTATAAATAACGTTCCCACTGACCCGAAAGAGTCCGGACCGGGGAGTGGAGTCAGGAGGACGTTAAAGTCAATGAAACGTATCATGTGACGTATCGAGGTGTTTTACTCCTCAGCGTCGGCCATCTTTCCCCTGACGTGGATTAACAGTAGTCCTCACAGCTTCCTTCTATATTAAGACAGAGTCATGGACGCTCTATGAAGGACGAGCCAGAAGACGACCTTTCATTAAGACATTAACGTGTTGCATGTAAGATGTTAACACATCTTCATGGACTCATGATTACATCAATGGGCTTCATACGCTCATGGAGAACCTGGAAGAGTCATGGAGTTTTAAAATAAAACCCCCAAAGTGACGTAAATGTCCTGTAAACGTGTTATATTCATGTGTTCATGATGTTCATTTACGCTGACTTTGAAAGAATGAAAGAGGTTCAAATTATAAGCAGGCATACATACAGGCATCTATATAAATGTTTATTCTTTGAATCAAACTATAGTCTCTCATTCATTTGTTTCATTTAAGGTTTACTGTATGCTTTGAATCCTCATTGTTAGTTTAAATACTACATTTATATCACTTTTTACTGTTTACACACAGATTTTACACATTTGCTTATGGACGTTTGGTTAAAAGTTATGGAAATGTGGTTAAAATCCATGAAAATTTGGTGTGATGGCATGGAAATGTAGTATAAAGTCATGGAAAAGTCATTTAAATCCATTGGTCAAAATGTGTATGAACCCTTTATATTAAATGCACTTTGTGTCTAACTGGCTCTTCAAGATCTCCTTCTCTTTAAGATAGAGGTCTTTGGGGGTTTGCCGTGCATTATGGGAGCTTTAGTGTCTTGTGGGTCGCTAAGAAGCTAAGAGCATCTGCTGTAAGCTGGTTACTGCCTTAGACGTCTGGGGGGATTCACGCTGCGTTAAGGATCTGAACATTTATAGTTTGTCTCCGTGGATTCGTTTGTCTCTTCTTTATATTCATTCTGCTCTTTTATCAAAACAGAACAAGTATGACTAGAAGTAGAGATATTAATAAATGTCTTTTCTTCAGAGTCACGATGCCATAAATCATGAAAAAAGGAAGTTTAATTCCTTTAATAAAAACTTTAAATCAATGGAAGCTGCACATCCAACATGTTTCCACACGTGTAACCGATGGTGGAGAAAAAAATAGACGCTTTACATGAATATGAAACTAACTTCAGCAGCAGAGGAGTTTCTCTTGTGGTCACATGACTGATGATGACTTTAATGTTTCTCACAGAATTTGTTTACTTGAAACGTTTTATTTGGGGTGTGACTTTGAATGAGACGCGTAGAATAAAGTGTTTTAAATTGAAATATAAAGTTTAAGCTTCTCGTGCGACTGCTTTTTCTGACTGAAGCGTTTGTAGCACATGCTGTGTTCAAGGACCGTCGGAAAGATGATAATCTGACGATAACGGCGGCTAAAGTTCACATTCATATAATAAAACGGAACGTAAGTGTCCCGTAGACTCGTGCTCCTCGTTGGTGGAGCCTCTGACAAAAGGAGGTGAAATAAAAGTAGATTCTGCAACACTGCCGCTAAGCTACGATAGCGTCCTACATCTTGTGTCTCCGCTCATTTCAAGGTCATCGCTGTCGACACAGTTTGCTTCGGGTGGACGGCACACATTCAGATTAAAGTGACTTTAAATGGACCTTATCTTTCCCCATTGTGTTTGTTCTCTGCAGCTCGTTTGCTAGCGAGGTACCGACTGTGGTAAAAGATGGCGAACTCTTTCACGCGCATGATCTCCGGACGCAACACGGCCGTGCTGTTGGCCAGCTTGGGCGCCGGAACCATGGCGACCGGCTTCCTGTTGAGCGACAGCGGCCCGCTGGCCGCCGAGGGCAGGACGAAGCTCTACCCGCCCAGGTGAGACTCAACGTCTGTAATTAGATTAAAACACAAGGTAATTAGCACCAACGCGTCTTTAAAGTTCTCATTATGCAGAATTATCCACTTCAGAATAATCTGATATGGTATTATATGTGTGTTCACCTCTTTAAAGTGTGATGTAATGAGCAAGCTAGCTAACCAAGTTGCCGCTAAATGTTGATATTTTCAGAAAAATACTCTGTATCAGGGCTGGAGAATGTATCGTCATTATAAACATGATGATGATCTGATAGAATATCATGCGTGTAGATAAAGCTAGGAGTTAAAATGTATACATTAATGCAGCACTAATAATACTGTAACAGGCTTTAAGTACATTTAGCTGCTAATACTCTCACTAAAGTACCTTTTTGAAGTACTTGTACTTGTGTGAAGGAGCAGAAGGGGTCACAGCAGGAGCCCTGGCAGCATCCTGCAGTATCTCTGACGCTCTCAGGTTTCCTCTGCGTTACCTTTCACTCACTCTCTCTCTCCCCCGACTCTCTCACTCGACCTTTCTGTCTCTCGCCCTTCTCGTCTTCACCGCTGTCGCTTTATATCCAAGAAGAGCGTCAGCGGATGTGTCCCAAATGCGCCATGAAACATATTTGTATTGTTAGGACGGGTGGCAATTTTTGCATTATTTGAGAAAACAACATTGAGATATACTTGTGCATGAAAATAACTAAGTTTAAATACAATTTGGTCTCAGTCTCAAGGTGCATCTGCAAAAGCATCAACTACTCACTGACCTCACACCCTTCCTCCTCTTCCTCTTCTTCTTCCTCTCCTGCAGCTCCGACTTCCCCGACCTGAGGAAGCACAACAACTGCATGGCTTCGGCTCTGACTCCGGCCATTTACGCCAAGCTGAGGGACAAGGTCACCCCCAACAACTGGACCCTGGACCAGAGCATCCAAACCGGAGTGGACAACCCCGGACACCCGTTCATCAAGACGGTGGGCTGTGTGGCCGGCGACGAGGAGTCCTACGAGGTGAGAGGGGTCAAAGGTCAACGGGGTTGTGTGTCCTCCGTTAATGTCTCAACGTCTTCCAGAGTTCAATGAATGACCACTGGGGGATGAACATGTGACTGTTTCAGTCATTACATCATCTCTGAACAGTCCAGCTGACAAAGTGCGTTGGTAATAATGTTGTTATGCTAGTCTCCGTCTGTGTTGGAGTCAAAACAAGAATATTTAAAGAAATGGGGTGCAGCATTGTGGGGGATAAAGTGACTGACATATAATATAATATTATGTATGTTTTCATTAGTATATAATCACCTGATTTGTGTTTTTGTCAGCTCAGAATGAGTCCGGCATCTTGACACACTGGAAAAGTTTCAGTTGGATGCAATCTGCAAACTCACCACTAGATGGTGCTACATTATACACACTGAAAACATTTATTTTAAATTATTTAAATGTTTTAATTGTTTTACATTTTTAATCATTTTTAATCTTTAATTAAACAAAATAAAAATGAAATGTTATTTATTTTATTTAAAATCTTTATTTTGTATTTTACATTTTTACATTTATAATCTTTTTTTTTCTTAATTTTTACATTTTAATTTTCTAATTCATTCTAATTTACTTTTTTAATTTAATTACATATTTATACGTATTTCAAATATTTTATTCTCATTTAATTTACTTTAGTTTATTCTCATCGATTGTAGCGTTTTACCTCACTGTGTCTTTTGTTGGTTCTCATAAGTTATTATTTATCACAAGACATCAGCTCTATAAAAGAGACTGAACATGGTACTCAGAGGTTTCAGGAACAGGTTGTTCCTGCTCTGTGTTCCAGGTGTTCGCTGAACTCCTTGACCCCATCATCAAGGACCGGCACAACGGCTACGACCCCAGAACCATGACGCACCCCACCGACCTGGACGCCTCCAAGGTGTGTTACCCCACAGCGCCGCACACCGCCACACCATCCCTCCATCCTCCTCTTCATCTTCTTCCTCCTCCTCCTCTGTTTGTCAATCAAACGATATCCTCCGCCTCCAGATCACCAACGGCGTGTTTGACGAGAAGTACGTGCTGTCGTCCCGCGTCCGGACCGGCCGCAGCATCCGCGGGCTGAGCCTCCCGCCGGCTTGCTCGAGGGCAGAGCGCCGCGAGGTGGAGCGCGTGGTGGTGACAGCGCTGGCCGGCCTGAAGGGAGACCTGGCCGGACGCTACTACAGCCTGGGAGACATGACGGACAAGGAGCAGCAGCAGCTCATCGACGTGAGTCGCATCCAAAAATACAAACTTATTTTGCCTCCTAGGTTCCTGTGAAAGAACTTACTCAAAAGTCATAATTGGTGAATTCCTCCCCACAGCTGCTTTTGGGTTATTTTTTTAAAGGGTTCAAGCGCATTTCTGACCTGAAATGTTTGCACAAATTGTCCTCGACTCATCTGGTTGTATAGAAGTCTATGCTTCATGTGTTAAATCTGCATTCTCTCTCCTGACCACCAGGGGCGACTCCTCTGGTTGTATAGAAGTCTATATAAATGACTCTACTTCTCTCTTGATTTTATTCCCTAAATGTCTGAGGATCATTCCTGAAGGAAGCTTATCGATAGTCATAAAAAGCTTGTTGATATCACTGACATTTCATAACGCGACAAAGTTTCATAATCTTTTGTCACTTGCTGACATTTCTTTCTTGCAAAAATCACAGCGTGTTTAAATTCCTGTACTTGTAATGCAATACATTCATATAAGATGATTAGAGGTGACTCTTAACATAATTAAACCTGTGCAAAAACAACAAACCAAAGCGAGTCTGGAGACCCATAGGCTGCCGTTTGTTGACCCGCCTGTTCTGATTATTTCACGCTGCGCCCGACACAAGGACCACTTCCTGTTCGACAAGCCTGTGTCCCCGCTGCTCACCTCGGCCTTCATGGCGCGAGACTGGCCCGACTCCAGAGGGATCTGGTAAGAAAAGCTCAGAGGAAATGCAACTTCCACGACGCCCGCCTCCTCCTCCAGAGCCCTCCTCCTCTCCTCTCCTCTGTTCGCTCAGGTTTATCCTCCGTAACGCCCTCTGTGTTCTACCTGTCTCCCTTTGCCCCGCCCACCTTTAGGACCACTTCCTGTTTGACAAGCCTGTCTCTCCCTTGCTGACGTGTGCCTTTATGGCCAGAGACTGGCCCGACGCTAGAGGCATCTGGTAGGCTTCACCAGCTCTGAAGCATGTCAGCTCAGTATGTGCGACGTAGTCAGTGTTCCTTTATGTGGTGATGATAAACTGGAGGATGAAGTGTTCTTTTATGTGTTGGTGATGAATGTTGGTGATAAACTGAAGGATGAAGTGTTCTTTTATGTGTTGATGAATGTTAGTGATAAACTGAAGGTGGAAGACATTTTGACGCATGTTGGTGGAAGAGAAACCTTCACCAGGAAATAGTTTTCTGTTTCTCGTCACAAGTGCACAATGCCTCTCGCATATTAATTCTGCACAGACGAGCAGCATGAATATCAAAAGTTCTGCACAATAGTTATTCGGTGAGTCACCTCCAGCTCTTTGATGAGTCCTCTCTGGCTTCTCTTCAGGCACAACAACGACAAGACCTTCCTGATCTGGGTGAACGAGGAGGACCACACCAGGGTCATCTCTATGGAGAAAGGGGGCAACATGAAGAGAGTGTTTGAGAGGTTCTGCAGCGGCCTCAAGCAGGTGCAGTGAACTCTGTGAGAACACCTTTCACATGAGTCAATGATCGTCAATATCTTAACTCAAGCTGGTCATGTGATGTCACGGGATGTCCTGCAGGTGGAGCACCTGATCCAGGAGCGAGGCTGGGAGTTCATGTGGAACCAGCGTCTGGGATACATCCTCACCTGCCCCTCCAACCTGGGCACGGGGCTCAGGGCGGGTGTGCACGTGCGCCTGCCGAAACTCAGCCAGGTAACACACACGGTACCATTTAGTGGCTGTTCTTGGAGCTTTTAACCACACGCTCTTCCGCCGTTAAAACACGTCTACATGTACCAAACACTGTTGTTGTTGTAGTTGTTGTTATACGAGTTCCTTCTGCCTGCGTCACACTGACTGAATCCCTCTGCAGGACCCTCGCTTCTCAAAGATCCTAGACAACCTGCGTCTGCAGAAAAGAGGCACTGGGGGAGTGGACACGGCGGCCACCGGAGACACCTTCGACATCTCCAACAACGACCGCCTCGGAAAGTCTGAGGTGAGGAGCGGCAAGGTGGCATTTTCCTGATGATATATATATAACTATATATAACTATATATATATATATATATATATATATATATATATATATATATATATATATATATATATATATCCAAATATATGTGTGTGTGTGTGTGTGTACACATATGTGCGTGTGTCTATGTAAATGTGCATCTCAAACCCTTAAAAAGTCAATATTTCGTTGCAGAAATGACGTGTGTGTGTGTGTGTGTGTGTGTTTTCAGGTGGAGCTGGTCCAGATGTTGGTGGACGGGGTCAACAACCTGATCGAGTGTGAGAAGAAGCTGGAGAGAGGACAGAACTTCAAGGTCCCGGCTCCCGTCGCTCAGTTCAGGAAGTAAAAGCATCGGAAAACCTCCGAGTCCCGAAACCTCCCAGCAATGCCTCTGCTCCTCCGACAGAGACGTATCTGGTCTTAGACGTGACTTCTACCTCCAGCTGAAGGTCCTCGCTGTAACCCTGACTTCAATAAAAAGACAGTATTAAAACACTTTCCTGCGTGGTCATTGTGAACGCTGATGTGACGCTAACACAATCACCACTTTTTGCACGTAAACTCATCCACAAAAGATCTTATACTCAGTTTTGCTCTTTTTTTAGAAGCATTTTTTTTTTAAATCATGTTCACGGTTGACGCTCAGCAGTGAAACCTCTTCTGGTACAAATTTATACTTTACTATTTTAATTTTGTACTGTTTTATACTTCTAAACTGTACTTCGTTGGCAGGATGTTTACTTTAGTGCAACATGTGAGCTCACTGCACATACTCAATGCCCCACAATGCATTGCAGCTGCGCGTCTTAAATTCCACTTAAATTCAGGTTTTAAGATGTTTTCAGAACTAAAATGACCATTAAGACTCAACAAGAGCTCAGTTTATGTAAATAAAAAGGTCAAATCTTAGTTGGCTGTAATAATGGCTTTTAAAAGACAGCCACAATAATAATAGAAGTGACTTTAAATAATATTTTGACATTATCGTATCATACTTTGTGAGTACAAAATAAAAAAAAATAAATAAATAAGGCTAATAAACAGTTTGATTAAGCATCAATCACAAATCTTTATTCAAAGTTGACCTTCAGTCCTCCGCCTGCAGCTGGATGACCTTCACGTGTAAAAGACTGATCGAGTTACATCAACGAGCCGATTACATTGTTTATTGATGGAGAGAAAACCGTCCGACTGGAACCCAGCACTGCTTTGTGGATCTCAGACTCAACATGAGAACCGCGGCAGCGAGTCAGCTGAGTTGGTCTAAAACAACGACGACGACGACGAGAAAGTTATTTTAGAAGCTGCAGAAGTGAGCAGCTTTAAAAGAAAAACTGAGTGAACGGAGTCTGGCGTCCAGCAGTTAGTCTGCATCAGTGACAATCTTTAATCTTCTGCAACAGGTGATTTCACAAAGTACAGTGCATCTTAAAGGGGGGGGGAGGGAACAACGTAAACAGATACAAACAAACAACTTTAGATCAGCGGTGCATTTTTTTGTTAACTCTTGAAAACACAGCGTAAAAAAAACTGCAAAACGAGTCGAATGATTAAAGTGAAAAAACTACATTTATAGTAAGTAGAACCGCTTTTTTATTTTTTAAATCATCACTTCTGATGTTTTACTTTCCATAATGCCATCTCCTGACAATGCTCTCATTTTATTCTTTTTCTAAAAAGTAAAAATTAGCAGAAAGAAGAAATTATATCAACCGAAAAGGTGACACCTAGAGGCCGGAGCCCGTCACTCCACCGAGAGGTCCTGCTCTTTCTTTTTGTTTTGGGCAAAGTGGAACAGAAACGAGTCTCTCAGGAGGAGGCGGAGAGAGACGGAAACAAGCAGGAATGCCAGAACAGGGCGTCAGTGTGTGTGTGTCTGTTTGTGTGTGTGCGCGTGTGGGCGGTCAGTCAGTAGAGCCTTGGTGTGGCGCCTCAGTCGGTGGGTCGCTTCTCACTGTGTTTCCTTGTGAACTCCTCGGCGTTCTTCATGAACTTCGCTCGGTCTTTGCTGTACTCCTCCGCCAGGTCGGCCCTGAGCGGGTGCTCCGGCTGGGGGCTGTTCACCAGCGCGATGAGGGTGGCGATTACTGGAGGACACAAAGGGTTCATGTTACATTGTTTATATCGGTCATACCTGTGGGACCTTTCTTTTTTTGTTGAATTTTGTCGCCATTTTACGTTAGAATCATTATTCAGATCCTTTATTAAAGTTAAAGTACTCATAGCACACAGGGGAAATACTCCTAATGTAATGCATTATTCCTGCATTTAAAATCCTTGAAGTAAAAATATTGATTGATGTTCTATTATAAAAACTGTATGACTATTATACCTGATGTTTCTGGATTAATATTATCTGGAGATACAATGTTTAACCTAAAAAGGAAAAGGGATAAAAACTAAAGCTGTCAAAGAAACGTAGTAAAAAAGTACAATATGTACCTCAGAGATGTAGTACAGTAAAAAGTACAATATTTACCTGAGGTGTAGTAAAAAAAAAAAAAAAGTACAATAGTTAAATTTAAAAAAGCCAAAACTTTATCAGAAATCTAAATGATCAATAACTTCTAATCCTACACATCATAAAAATAAAAACCCATCTTTAGCTGACGTTAGAACCATTAGAGGTGCCGCAGGGCCACTTTGTGGGCCCACTCAATCTCACGCACTGTCCCTTTTAGAGAAGCCGAGCGACGGGCCTCACCCTTCTCGGTCTTCGTGGCCGGTTTCCAATTCTCCACGCTGATGATGGGCAGGCAGACCTGGCCCTTCTCGTCGATGTTGGGGTGGTAGATCTTCGTCTTGAAGGTGACCTTTGGGGGCTTAAAGGGGTACTCGGCAGGGAAGATGAGCTCAATCCGAAACGCTCCTTTGTCATACGGAGGACAATCCTGCGGGGAGGACAACGTTTATTAAAAAACGGTTCCACCGATAGAAACACCAGTTGTGTTTAGGAGTCACTACTCACAGGAACCAGGAGGCCTTGCCAGTTCAAAAGGTTCGATTCATCCACTTGAATGCTGCTGAAAGACTTTACTCCATTTTTGCGGATTTCTTCGAGCTCCTGAAACGAAAGAAAGCAATTTAAAAATGGAATTTAAAGTCCATCGTGTATGCGGTCACAAAGTGACCACTTTATAAGTTACACCTGTATACTTGAATGCAACTTCTCATACATTATATATTACAGAATAATATTCATCCTAAACATGTCAGGAAGTGTTGAATGATGTGTTTTAGAGTTGATGTGTGTGTGTGTGTGTGTGTGTGTGTGTGTGTGTGTGTGTGGGTGGGTGGGTGGGTGTGTCACAGTGCTTCAGAGAACCACCAGGGGGGAATAAACCCTGCCATGTGAAAGGGTGTGATCACTTTCTCCACACCATCCCCTTTGTGCAACACATTTTGACCAAGGAGGAGCGCAGACCTCTGACGAAGGCCGTGAATATAAAACGAGTGCATCTGCTCCGGTGATTCGGATCCATTTCTAAATGTTACGGCTTCTTCGTTGGCCCTCGTTACACGTTTGAACCGAGTTTTGTAACAATCAGAGCGGTAGTTTTGTTGTAATCTTACAACAAAGCGTCCCAAAAACATAACCTCCTTGGAGATAATAAGTGTTTAATTATGCAGCACAGTGTTGTTTTGTTTAGTACTTACTTCTACTGAAAGTTGTTCTATTATCATCTATATTTTTGGGGCGATTTACATTATTTTCTTTCCTCAAACATGATGCAACATTGAAATAGGAAGCGTACACTCCGTGCAGTAGTCCTGTCGTCCACACAACACACATTAAATCTTCTTTTTACATGTTAATATCTCGTGAGCAGCGACCTGTCAATCACCTTGTCGCCCCGCCCTAGAGAACACCCAGCTTTATGGTCTATTTCAATACTCTAAAATATTGTGTCTTCTACTTCCTGTCAGCTGATACTTCTCCGTTGTTTACCTGGATTGTAAAACTAGATTTGTCATCTGAAGGTAAGCGGATGCGTCACACAGGGGAATTCTGGATTCAGAAGCTTTGTTCAGTGACACATGCGGCATAATGAAACCGTAAGTAAGAAACTAGAGAGACGAGCAAAACAAAAAATAATACTGTGAAAGTACTCTGTTACAAGTGATATTACCTCTGAGGTGTACTACAGTAAAAAGGACAATATATGTGGAGGAGAAGTATAAATTGAAAAGGTACAAGCACCTTGAATTTGTGCTCACTGCACTTAAGTAAATGTACTTAATTAAATGGTTTTTTTTTGTTTCATTAAAACAGTTTAACATTTAGCACGACGTGTGTGACTCTTGTCTGGTCTGATTTCACAGTCACGTGTATTATTATCATCATCATCATCGTCGTCGTCGTCGTCATCATCGCTGTTATTATTATTATCCTCCTTGTTACCAATATTGGTCCCTCACGCCCTGCCCCAGAAGCCTCCATGTTTTCTCCCCGCAGCGCTTCAGACGGTGACAGCGCGTAAAACAAACCGCCACAGGCTCTCGTCGTGACGCCGCACGACAACAAGCTCCCCCCATTCACATAAAGATGTCCCAACAAGTCACCAGAACCCTCGCAAAGTAGCGTGAATCACAAAGACTCGGCGGCGTTTATGTCTTACCTTTTTGATTCTCCTGTTCATTGTCGTGCCGATGTAGTCTTCTTCTTCTTCTTCTTCTTCTTCTTCTTCTTCTACTTCTTCTTCTGCTACTGATTCTTCTGCTGCTGCTTCTTCTTCTTCTTCTTCTTCTTCTTCTTCTTCTTCTTCTTCTTCTTCTTCTTCTTCTTCTTCTTCCTCTTCTTCCTCTTCTTCTTTTTCCTCTTTCTTTCGGTTCCTGCTCGACTTCTTTTGAGGTCATGAGTGGCTCAAACATGGCGCCCCGGTGTCTTACCGCCACCTAGCGGCCTGGGGCGCAAAGACCAGACTCTGGTGGAACTTCTTTTATTTGCACAGGTATAATAATAATAACAATAATAATAATGATAAAAGTAATACTCGTAATTATAAAATAATAACGATAACATTTTGTCTTTTAATAATTATCATAATAATTTTCAAATATAATTACAATATTATTATAATAATACAAAGTTTAACAATACTACGTCTTATAATAATATTATAAAAACAAATATGTTATTGTATTACATACAAATACAAACCATTATAATAATAATTGTAACAGAAATAATGAATTATAATTTAATGAAATGATGATGATAATATAATAATAAAATATGTACAATAATAACAATTTTAACGTTAATATGATTAAAAATACAATATAATATTGTAATAATACAAAAAACAACAATATATTAATACAATGATAATAATATAATATCTATATTATTGTGAAACACATATTATGTTATAATAATAACATGATAATACAACCATAGACTGTATTAGAGCTTTATAAACAGGTATCCATTGATGGCAGTTCACAGGACTCAGTCGCCACCTGGTGGTAGTAAACTGTTACTACACAGGGCAAGAAATGTCATTATTACAGCTGGATATGGAAATTTCATTTCATTCCTTAATACAATAATTATGAATATATTCAGTTGAAACACAACTTAACACACATAAAGCAACTAAAACCAACTCTCAGTTCTTCTGTCTTCTTCCTGCATTGTGGGTAACAAAAGATTAAAAAAAGGTTCAAAAGGTTCAAGAGTGAGTTTACCTCCTCTACAGTTGTACTGCATTGTGTTTGTTCAGCCGTGTGTTAAGTCATTTGTGATTCATTTTTAAATAAATATTGTCTGAATGAGTTTGAGGGTTCTTAATGTTCAAGGATCTTAATGGCGATGCATGAAATTACTGCTGCTGTTGATTTATTTGTCATGTCTTTACTGTTTGCTTCTTTATTTATTATAACGTATTGTTGTTGTTGTTGTATCTTAAGTAAAAGTACAGAAGTTTTATCAGGAAAATATAGGGTTTATGTTGAATGTTATAGTATAGAATATGATTATAGTCATCATTTCATAAAAGCATTTATTCTTGTTGTAGAAGGTAACTAGTACATAAGAAATACATGTAGTACATTTAAAACAAGTACAATATTTCCCTATGGACTGAAATAATATGATAATAAAATATAATAATAAACAAAAAACAAAGCAAAAAATAACATTTTAATTAAATTATTACATATTATTAGATTTAAAATGTGAGGTTTTATGTCGTTTGTATGTGAGAAGTCAACATTAAGAACAGGAGCTTGGCCAAGTTGATTGTAAACAATGAACCTCCTACGTGAACCATAACTCCTAATAATAATAATTAAATAATTAAATGAGTCGGTTTGGAGCGGAATCCCGTGACCTCCCGATGAGCTGTTTCAAGATGGCCGCCCGAGTGGAGAATTCACACATCTCCAATAAAAACTCATCCAACACACACACACACACACAGACTCACACACGTACACACGCACACACACACAACTTTAACTGCCTCGATAACGGAGAAGGAGACAACGTTTGCTGCCGTTTTTAACCGGAACGTGAGCGCCGTTTCGTTGGAGGACAACGTCGGAGAGATGGAATAAACTAGCACGGGTAAGGAATTCAGTAACAGAAAACAGTTTAGTACCCCCCCCCCCCCTTCTCCACTAGGAAACTAGCTTACGTTAGCGCAGCTAACGCGGGCAATAACAACGCGACTGACGCGTTAACTGGAGCTTTAATCGCGTGAATGTCAGGTGAGAATAACACCGCTGTACGTCTGCTCCGTTCAGCCCCTTAAATCAACGTGTTGGGTGCGTTTAAAGCCCCTAAACGTCAGCCGTTAGCTCACTGTTACGCTCTTTGCTTTAGTTAGCTCGTTTGCTAATCCTGTATTTTAAAGGTGTGAGCCCTTGGCGATACGCGTGATGTAAACTGTGTTTTTTGTTGCGTGGCAGGCTGCGGAGGGATCCCGCAGAGATGTGACAGTAACGTTAAAAACGGTCTTTAACTGAAGGGGGAGTTTGATGTCAGCCTGACACCGGTTGCCGTTGGTGTTACGACGATATGTGTTACCCGGCTTATTCTGTGACCTCATCTGGCGTTCAGTTGGAATCTGTTTGTAAAAATCTGGACCAGCGGGTTGTGTACAGGAAGTAAACATTTATGGACCTGTACTTTGGACTGCACTTGAATATATCTTATGTTATTCTTCTTTATACTTCTCCTCCGCGACATCTCAGAGGTACATATAGTTTATATACTTTATATTGTACTACATCCCAGCGGTAAATATTGTACTTTTTCCTGTAATACATCTTAGAGGTACATGTAGCACTTTTTCCTGTACTACATCTCAGAGGTACTTTATACTGTATTACATCCCAGAGGTAAACATTGTACTTTTTACTATACTACACCTCAGAGGTACATATACAACGTGTACTGTACTACATCTTAGCGGTACATGTAGTACTTTGTACTGTACTACATCTCAGAGGTATAGCACTTTTTTTACTGTGTTCACTCGAGTACTGTAGTTGGGAACAGTTTTGAGGTACTTTTACTTTTCTGATACTGCAATACATTCCAGAGGGGATATAGTACTTTTTACTCCAGTTTCAAACTAAAGCTCCTGGTCTGCAGATCATGACTTTGAGATGTGAAGCGTTGTTGGAGGTTGAATCAGCCAACTTAAAGTACTTTGTACTGCTGCCTGTACACAAGTACAAGGTCAGAATACTTCCTCCTCGTCCCGATCAGCTGTTTATTAATCGTTCATAACTAGTATTGCCACATTTATGCACAAGCACATTTCAGAGTGATGATTACCGCAAGGTGTGTTTTCATTCAGCAAGGCTTCCTCATTCCAAATGTAGTTCCAGTACACAGAAAATACACGTGACTCTGTGACATGTGGAATAAGGACGCTCCTCTTCAGCTCTCTGTGCGTCTTCAGGCCAGAAAGGTTCTTTTAATCAGTATAATTGTGGGAAATAAAAGAGTCATATGACCAAAACGACATGTGACTGTTTTCTGTTCATCAGGATGAATCTTGGTTCAGAGGCCGCCTGTTATTCTTGGAGAGCAAAGTGACTCCTCCATCATGCAGCTGCTGTGTGATGTTTGCAGTGTGAAGTTTATTTTTAGAGCGTCGCTTTTCTCAAATTTGACCCATTTTCATTCCCGGTAAAGTTCCACAAATCCCAGTTAAAGACTCGAGGCGTGTCGTGGCGTTATCGAGACTTTAAGAAAGTTTAAATTGCAGGTCAGAGACTCATAAAATAAGATGTGATGAGATAACTCTTTATGAGTCCCTCAGTGGAGACGTTTACAGGATGGACAGCAGCACAGAAACGCAGTGCAAAGAAACCAGACCAAAACAAGTATTATAAATACACTAAGAAGCAATAAACCAACAGGAAATAATCCACAATAACTGCATTATTATATATTCAGACAGAATGACTGTTTGTGTTTATTATTGGTTGTGTGTTGTCGCTCCGCGGTTCTTTTGTTATCGTCTATTTATGTTCCTGACGCACAGCGGTTTGTTGATCCTAAGATTTTTCTTCTCTCACTCCACTAGTGTTTTATCTCTTTTAAAGACTTGTTGACGCGTTGTTAAACACTTTGTGTGTCAAATGGAGCTGCAGCCTGAGAGGAGACGATGTCACCATGAGTGTCATTGTGTGTTTGTTCCTTCAGGAGCCGACGGGTCCTCTGCTCTCGTCCAGCATGGACAGCTTCTTCAAGGCGGCTGTGTGCGACCTCGACAAACTGCTGGACGACTTTGAGCTCAACACCGGTAAGAAACGACCACCGAGATGACGAGTTTCACACGCTTCTGATGAGTCGGCGTATTGTTGTCGTTTTGTCTGTTTGATGTCAGAAAAGTTTTAAGAAAAAAAAAAAGAAAAGTTCGTCTCAATTTCTCAGAGCTCGCCTTCACATTTTTATTAGATTAGTCCAAAAAAAAAAAATAATTTAAAAGAACACAGAAGCTTTAAGAAATGACAATAAACTAAGAGAATTAGCTTTTTCAGCTTAAATATAAAACAAATAGAAAAACCAGAAAACAACTGATTTACTTGTGAAAAATTCAGATTTTATTGGATTATTTTTCTGTCGATCGATTGTCAATTGACTGTCTATCGTGTTTTTTTTTATGATATTTTAAAAAAGTGTGTATGTGAACCTAAAAAATACTTTCATGTCTAGTTTTTATTTCAATTCAAGTCACTGTTAGAAAGGTTAGCGTTCTAATTGTTCGACTAAACATCCGTAATCTAGATTATTTTTTCAAACTGATATCTGAGTGTAACATGTTTTGTTCTTTTTATTATTTCAGAGGAACATGAGTGCAAATCTGTTTTCCTGAAGCCGTCTGTGTACCCCTTCTCCTCGCTGGGCTCTCAGTGTTTACCCCCCGAAGCCTCTGCTGTGCCGCCGCCCCCCCCCGACCTTAACTCTCTGCATTATGGTTCTGCCTCCAGCTGTCCCGACCGGCCCGGCGGCGCTCAGAGCCGCGGCGCCGATGACCGAGAGGTCAAAGGTCAGCAGCCCCTCACAGCGGTGGACCTCCTTTCCTCCGTGGACCTCAGGCCGGCTCAGAGCGCCGCGGCGCCACCCTGCCCCGACCGCGCCCTGAAGCCGGTGTGCGATCTGGTGAGCGACACCGGCTCGGCCGGCCTGGTCCGGGCCGACAGCCACGATGCTTTCGGGGAGCTGGACGTGGCGGAGAGGCAAATGACAGAGGAGGAGGAGGTGGAGGAGAAAGGGGAGAAGAAGGAGGACGCGCTGCTCGTGGACTTTGACGGACCAGTGGTCAGCGGGGAGGAGCGGCGGGACGGCTTTAGGGACGCCGGCGCGGAGGAGCGGGCCAGCGAGCTGCTCGCCGCGGAGCCGAGCGGCGGCTTCTCTGCTTCGCTCAGCCTGCTGGACGTCATCCTGCCCGCCACTGCTGTCGCAGCGGAGCGGAGCGCCGAGTCCACGGAGGAGGAGGCGTCACCGCGGGCCGCCGAGAAAGAGGAGAGGAACTGTGAGGAGGTGGTGGAGGAGGAGGAGGCTTGCACGGACCGAGTGGTCAATAACTCTTTAGACCGCGGCGACCCGGAGGAGGCCCCGCTCTCTGGTGACGGCATTACAGAAACGACGAGGTCTGCGAACGCAGAGTCAGAGGAAGCTCTGGACGCCGGCGAGGCAGAGTTCTCTGTCGGGTCAAATTCGGACGGCGTGCCGGCGGTCTCGGCGTGCCCGGCCAACGCCGGCGCGTCCATTTGTGGAGCTCCGGCGACCGCGGAGGAAGAGTCGAGGCTCGACAAGGCGGCTGACGTCTCCGAGACCGCAGAGGCCGACGCTGACGCTGACGCCGTCTCTGTCTCCGTGTCGGCCTCGGGAGCCGGGTCTCGTTCAGAGGACCCCGTAGAGGAGGAGGAGTCCCGACAGCTACCGGCGTCACCAGAAGCGCGACGTCTTACTCTCGAACCTGCCGCCGTGGTCCTGCCCGCAGACCTTGCCAGCGGCGACCGCTCAGAACCCAGCCCAGTCGACCCTCTGGAGTTCGGCTTCGAGTACCTGCCCGAGAGCGACCAGGCCGAGCTGCTGGTCACGGACGAGGAGCTGGACGCCTTCTTGCGGGCGCACGCCAAGGCGGCGGAGCAGCAACGCGGCGGCGCCGAGAGTCTCCCGGAGGCCGACGGAGACCTGGGGGGCCGGTCAGTCGAGCCCATGAGCTGCGCCGGAGACAGAGTCGAGGATCTGGCCGCTCCAGAGAGCGATAGAACAATGTGCGCCTCCGCAGAGGGAGGGTTCGACCCCGGGGCTCCGTCGCAGGACACCTGCGCGCCTCCTTGCCGAGATGAGCCAGATCTCCCCTCCGGGATGAACCATTCGTTGACCAGCAACTCCTTCCAACCCCCGCAGCAGCTGCCCTCCTATGGAGGCGCCAGACCTAAGCGGCTGCAATGCCAAACCGCCAGATCTCCACCAGCGGGGGAGGACGAGGAAGACGAGGAGCCTGGGAGGACGCTTGGCGCGGACGAGGATGAGGACGAGGACGAGGAGGAAGGCTCGCCCTCAAGCCTCTCGGTAGAGCAGCAAGCCAACACCAGGGACCTGAGCCCGATGTGCGCCTCCCAGGAGCCCCGGGACTATGGCGTCGCGTACGATGAGCTCTCAGAGCCGCCGCCGTACCCCGGGGACTCGCCCGTGGACGGCGCCGCGCCGGCCAACTGGAAGAGGGAGGGAGCGGAGGAGCTGGGGAGCCGGCAGCCCTCCTGGGTGCCCGACTCTGAAGCGCCCAACTGCATGAACTGCTATCAGAGGTTCACCTTCACGAAGAGGCGGCATCACTGTCGAGCCTGCGGGAAGGTAAGACCGTTCTGATTCCTCCTCTGGTTGTATAGAAGTCTATGCTTCATGTGTAAAAGCTGCAGTCTCTCTCCTGACCACCAGGGAGCAACTCCTCTGGTTGTATAGAAGTCTATGCTTCATGTGTAAAAGCTGCAGTCTCTCTCCTGACCACCAGGGAGCAACTCCTCTGGTTGTATAGAAGTCTATGCTTCAAAGCTGCTTTCTCTCTCCTGACCACCAGGGGGCAATAAATATCAACTTAATTAATGAGGTTTCTTTTGCGTTAATTCTTTTCTGCACGTGTCGGTGCTTTTAAAGCTCATTCCACACGTGACGTGAAAGTAAAAGTCTTCAATGAGTGAGCGTGTTCTGGTAACAGTCCAATAAATAAAACAGATTTACAGCTCAGAGGATTCATGGACAGAGAGCATGAGTCAGCACTTGTGGTTTTTTTTTAGTTTTTTTTTAGCTCTCCTACAGATCTCCAGTGAGCCGCGTGTCCTAAAGAAGGAGCTAAGTCCTTGAAGGGGCCACTGATTAAAGCGCATTAGTGACGACTGTGTTGTTGTTGTTGACGTTGACCGGAGCAGGAAGCATGTCACATTGTGCTCAGCTGTCTCCGCTCTGTGGCAGGTGTACTGTGCAGTGTGCTGCAGCAGGAGGTGCAAGCTGAAGTACCTGGAGAAGGAGGCTCGCGTTTGCGTCGTCTGCTTCGACACCATCCACCGAGGTAAGACCCTCAGCCCCGAGCGCGAACTCGCAGGCTCACAGGGCTCCTGCAAATAATGAATGCGGGCGTTTTTTATTCGAAGAACAAAAATACACTTTTCACGTCGCTTGATGAATGTATTTGTGCCACCCGGAGAGACATTAGAAAGAAGCCTGAATGTTCAAATTCAAATGCTGATGTTAGTGCAAAGTACAGACTTCATATTGTAAAACAGACAGAGGGTGTTTTGCTCTCGCTGATTTCAACAATTTCATGTAAGGAAGTGTACGACCAGGAAGTAAAACATACGTCTGACAGGTTGAGTTGCTCGACTGAAAGCCACACTCGTGTTTTTATATCGACAACAGATCAATGCTGTGTCGACCCAGAAATAATCATCACCCGTCTGAGCTTATTGAGCATCTTTAGCGCCTTTGGCGTCTTTCAGCTCGTTATTTTGGCTCAAGCTGCAACTTCACTATTTGTCCGCTGTCATCAACCTCATTGGGTTATGAAACAATTAAAATAAAACACGGGCTGAACATTACATCATTGCTTTTGCACAATTTAAAAAAAACATAATTAAATAAAAAAATCACAAAAATCAAAACAAAATAAGAAAAAAACATAAATCAAACAAAAAAAAAAAATCAAAAGAAAAAAACACGAAGAAAAAAAAATCAAACAAGAAGAAAAATAAATATAAATCAAAGAGAAAAAAACATGAATCTAAGAAAATGAAGAAAAAAAACATAAATTGAAATAGAAATCTAAGAAAAAAAAGACGGGAAAAAAATCAAACAGAAGAAAAACTAAATCAAAGAGAGAAAAAAACATGAATCAAAGAAAATAAACAAAGGCCACTGATGCATCATGGGTATGTGGATTACACAGCCAAAAGAATGCAATGTAACTACAGATAATTAACCTACACAAAAAAATCTAAATGCATCAAGAACCTAAATGAACAAACAACTAGAATAACTAAACAATAATACTTAACAGTAACATAAATCCTACAGATGCTTGTCCAGCAACTCGGTTCATTTCTCACGGCTTCCTGTCATATAATCTGTGACATAATCTGTGATTAGCGGCAGCTGCAGACGCGTTAGATGTGTGTAAATCAATACGTTTGTCCATAACTCTGTTGTAATAGAATAACGGTTTAAAAGTGTGCAGAGGGGCAGATTATATGATGTTTTTATGAAGGATGACTTGTACCTCGCTCTGAAGCCGGTGTGTTAAGTTTACCGCAACGCAGCTTCAATATGTGTCAGTTGTCTAAATAAACCGCCTCCTCTCTCTGTGATTGGGTAAATAATAAATAACGCTCCGGGTTTCTTCTCGGGAGCAGACGGAGTCGTCTCTAAATAGTCTCCATGAAAAGTTAATCACAGAGAGGTTTTCACTCTGCGGTTCGGTGAATATTTAAGGCTCCAAATCACAAAAGAAGCGAGAAGTGTGTCTTCTTCGTTGGTGTGTATTTACGTAAAGTAAAAAAGGGAAAAACAAACATTTTTAGGATGGTTTTTTTTCCGCTTCTGTGGTCCGTTTGCAGAGAGGCGTCTTTTTATAGTTAAAAGACTGCAGCAGGGAGAGGGGGGGGGGGGGGGCAGAGTTATAGCAGGACACTGGCATTTGTCCTTGTGTGTGTGTGTGTGTGTGTGTGTGTGCACTACAGTAGACATGTGATGCTCGCACGCGCCGTCTAATTTAAGAAGGAACCGGTGATCCACTTCTTGCGGCCGGTGGAGGCTCGAGCGGTGACGCAATCGCTCTCTTCTCTCCGTCACCTCTCCTCCCTCCCTCCTTTTCCTCTCTCCATCTCTCATAACAGTCACACACACACAAACACACGCACACACACACACACACACTCACGGCAGCCTAAAGCTAACAGGCTATTGCGGCTAACAACAGACGTAGACTGGGATCCACAGGGCGCTGCGATGGGAGGGTCCAAAGTCAGACTGAGGAACAGACTCGCAGGGATTTGGACCGTTTGAGTTTTAGCAGAGAGGAGGATGATGATGATGAGGTGAGCTGCGTTTCTTTACTGCCCCTTTGTTTTTCTGTTGGTTTGTTGTAGCGATCATAATCTGCGTGTGTCCCTCGTGGGTTTCTTTTTCGTACTTGAAGTCATTATCCTGAAGCTCTGGATGACTTTTTGTTTTATTTTCTGCCTCGTCATCGTTTCCCAGGATGAAACGAGTCTCCTTGTAGTGATGCTGCCAGACTATTTATATCCTTTTAACCCTCTGAACCCCGACGCCTGCTTTTGGCTAATTATTAATTTTATTTGTTGCTTTAATTTTCTCCTTCAAAATAAAAGTCCTGTTCCTCTTTAGAAACAGAAGCAGAGAACTGGAATGTCTTCAGTGCAAGAAGAACGCCGTTATTATGATTTAAATCATGAAAAAGAAGTTGAGTTTATTTGATAATTAACACTGGAGTCAAGATATCAACATGTTTGCAACGTTAGAAAGAAATTGCTAGCTTTACTTGCTGTATGTAGATGTTTATATAATGTATATAGTGTTTATATAATATATAGTGTTTTTATTTATATATATATATATATATATATATATATATATATATATATATATATATATATATATATATATATATTTTTTTTTTTTGCATGTTTATGACCTCTCCTTTGTGTTCACTTCCTGAGTCAGAGTTTCTCCTCATGTGGTCACATGACGGGTGAATAAATCATGACGTCATAGTTTCACTGAGGAGTTTAATGTCCTTAACAGAATCTGATGAAAGTAAACGTTGTTTTTTTTGTGGAGAGATTTTAAGTGGGACTCGTAGAATGAAATGTTGTTGAAAGGAAGGTCGTCGTGAACTTGTTCTCTGTTGGAGGAGCAGCTTCAGGTTGAGATGCACGGAGAAGTTTTAGCTGAAAGTCGCTTCTTCCTCAGGACACAACAACAGATCCATGAAGATCTGTGAAGCTGATCGATACGATGTGCTACATCAGCGTTCTCTCTCTCTTTCTCTCTATCGCTCCCTTTTTCTCTCGCTCTCTCCCTCTCTATCTCTCTCTCCCTCTCTCTCTCGTGGGAGCATCATCTCTCTCTCCTCTTCGGTAACATTAAATCACAGCTTGTCGCCCGTCGACTGAACGTCCTCTTCATCATTAAAGGCGTGGCCTCCTCTTCTACAAAGATGTGCAGAGAACGAGAACAATAACAACACAATAAAGCTTTAACAAGAAAACAAACAACCAGAAACAGTTTCATGACAACACATTAAGTGTGTGTGTGTGTGTGTGTGTGTGTGTGTGTGTGTGTGTGTGGGTGTGTGGGTGGGTGGGTGGGTGGGTGGGTGTGGGTGTGTGGGTGTTAAAATAAAGGGATTCACTGAACACATTTCATGAATTCATCCATTCTGTTCTCCATAAATAATGGCCTGCATGGCGGCTTCATGATGGCCTCATGGCGGCTTCATGATGGCCTCATGGCGGCTTCATGATGGCCTCATGGCGGCGCTGGAGGGAACAAAACCTCCTCTGAGGATCCAGAAGCCGGCTCCGTCCTCTGGTTCAACGCGACGCGTCCGCAGAGACGGAATGTTGGCTGGAAGCGAGAGAGGATGACAGAAAGTGAAGTTCGTGCTGAAGCCGCCCCGCCTCCATGACGTGTTTCTCCTTGTAGCCCAGGCCCTGGAGCGGATGATGAGTCCTGCAGGTCCCAGTCCCAACCCCAACGTCCCATCTGAGTACTGCAGCACCATCCCCCCTCTGCAGCAGGCACGAGCCGCCGGCACGCTTAACTCCCCTCCGCCCACCGTCATGGTGCCCGTGTCCGTTCTCAAACAGCCGAACAACGACAGTACGGTTCTCTTAACTACAGAACACAAGTCTTGTACTTTTTCACTTGCTGCTGGGTTCTCCCCGGTGCGCTGAACCCTTTAAGACCCGCCTTGTGTCCCCAGGTTGCCCCCGGGAGCAGAAGCGCGTGTGGTTCGCCGACGGCATCCTGCCCAACGGGGAGGTGGCCGACACCAGCAAGCTGTCGGTGACGAGCCGCCGCAGCTCGCAAGACTTCGCCGCCGGCTCTCCGGACCGGACGGTGAGGCTCCGCCTCCATGCCGCCCCCGAAGAGAGGACTTTATCTTAGCGTCTTTTACACCTGCGTTGTTTTCTTCTGCTGGTGGTTAACGGGGTCAAATTGGATTGTTTTATAACCTCAATATCCAAAGCATATTTACAAACTTAGAGGCAAATGTCTGCCTGAAATGTAAAATATAGGCTTATTGTTAAATGCATGAAATCAACAGAGATATATATTATATATATTGAATATTGAAGTATTGTGGACGGTAAAAACGTATATTAATACCTCATGTTTCAGCCGGGGACGGAGGTCGACGCCGGTGGCTCCGCCCCCGATGCCTCCGGGCCGGTGGAGGAGCGGGCCCCCGCTTCGGGCCCCTGGGACTACGCCCTGCTCTCTGGGGTCGGCTCCTGCGTGGCGAGGGTCCCCAGCCTGCTGCCCGACCACGAGGACGAGCTGCCGCCGCTGCTCATCGCCACCGGGGAGGACGAGGCGGGAGGTGTTTTAGTGTTTACGTTTTTGTTTGTGTTTACGTGTAGCTTCATTAGACGGTGCTTCCTCCACGCGTGTGCAGCTTTACGCGTTGCTTTTAATTATATTTATAGCGTTTTCACTTTGCAGTTTCATTTTTAGGATTAGTTTGTTAGTTTTCAGAGTGAATTTGACAGTTTTTATTTATTTAGTTTATCAGAAAGTTAGATTTTTTTCAACTTCAGCAGATGACCTGTGTGTGTGTGTGTGTGTGTTCTCCTCTCCAGATGTGCTGGTGGAGGAAAGCCCCGCCCCCTGCCAGATCCTACACCTGCTAGAGGAGGGCGGGCCTCGACCGCTGACGTTTGTTCTGAATGCAAACCTACTCGTCAACGTCAAGCTGGTGACGTGTGAGTACAGCAACTCGATAGATAGATAGATATCTCACTCACACAAATAGGCTAATTAGCTGTCGATCATCCCTTCCATCATGTTTAGGTGCTCGTCCTCTATTGACTGACTCTTTCTTCCTCTCCTTTCTCTCCCTTCCCTCTGTTCTCTCCCTCTTCCTCCCTCCCTCCCCTCAGACTGCAGTCGTCAGTGCTGGTGCTTCGGCTCTAACGGTCTCCAGGCTCTGGGTCAGAGGGAGCTGGTGTTCCTGTTGGAGTGTTTGCCGGAAGAGAAAACGCTCCCCAAGGATCTGTTCACGCTTTACCTGAACATCTACCAGGAGGCCCAGAAAGGTAGAGCAGCACCTGCAGGTCTCCCTCTCACCTTTTTAGAGCAGCACCTGCCGGTCTCTCTCTCACCTTTTTAGAGCAGCACCTGCAGGTCTCCCTCCTCCTAACCCTCTCCTCCTTCCGGTGTGTCTCAGGCAAGCTGCTGGAGGACCTGGACAATGTGACGTTCACCAGTAGCTTCCTGGGCAGTAAGGACCACGCCGGCATGCTGTTCTTCCCCCCCGCCGGCCAGCCTCTGGAGGGGCTGTCTCTGCCGGCCGCTCCCTTCATGTTCGGGCTGCTGGTCCAGAAGCTGGAGGTCCCATGGGCCAAGGTGTTTCCTCTGAGGCTGCTGCTGCGGCTCGGGGCCGAGTACAGCGGTGAGAGAGAGTGAGAGTGTGTGAGAGTGAGTGAGTGTGTATCTCTGTCTGTCTTTCAGTAGTAAATATCACATTTTCAGAGATGCCATGATTGTTTTTATTCGTTGTTACTTTGTTGCAGTCTTCTTTAGTGATTATGTTTAATTTCTCACCGTTGGTTTCATTTAGTGAGTTTAATTTGTTCTGGTTTCATTCATCTTCTTTTGTTGATGTTGTCTGTAAATGCGTCTCCACGCTTCGTAGAATCAGTTATAGACGTTTAACTATCGTGACGTCACTAACTGGTATTCCTCTCTCTCCCAGTTTATCCCACCACGTTGACCAGCGTCCGTTTTCGGGACTCCGTGTACCGAGAGACGGGACACACCATCATGAACCTGCTGGCTGTGAGTCATGAAACACGAGTCTGGCTGAAAACAGGGCGAGAGTTTCACTTTTAAAGTTCTTTGTTTTTGTTCCTTGGGGATTTTTAAATAAAGTTTTTTCCCTCCCGCAGGACCTGAGGAACTACCAGTACAGCCTGTCGGTGGTGGAGGGCCTGAGGATCCACATGGAGATGGGCCACAGCTACATCGACATCCCCAAACGCAGCTTCCACGAGGTACCGGGGCCGCACGGCATTCTGGGAAATAAACTCAGCCGCTTTGATGAGACGATTAGTGCTTTAATGTGTTAATGTTTACTAAGTTAGTGAGATATTTAACGTCATAAGAGGTACATGTAGTACTTTTAATGTACATGTAGTACTTTTTACTGCACTACATCTCAAAGGTACATGTAGTACTTTTTACTGTACTACATCTCAGAGGTACATAATGTACTTTCTGCTGTACTACACCTCAAAAGTACATAATGTACCTTTTACTGCACTAAATCTCAGAGGTACATATTGTCCTTTGTACTATAATACATCTCAGAGGTACATGTAGTACTTTGTACTACGTTTTGCTGTACTACATCTCAGAGGTACATATTGTACTTTGTACTGTACTACATCTTAGAGGTATATGTATATTAAACAGGGCATAAAGACGTTAATATGCATCCAGAAACATCAGATACGATATTTAAACACAGACATTTTCCTGATCGAGTATTTTTACTTTAATGTTTTTAAAGCTTCCCTGTACTGAGTATGTTCACAGTGTGTAAGTACACAGTGTGTGTTAGTGCACTGCAGGGCTGACGTGGTGTGCTGGTGTCTCAGATGCAGAAGGTGGTGAACGCGTCCAACGAGCACGTCATCAGCATCGGGGCGCGCTTCAGCGCCGAGGCCGACTCCCACCTGGTGTGCTTCCAGGGCGAGGAGGGGAACTACCAGACGCAGGCCAGCAGCAAGCCCGGAAAGACCCGCACAGGTGAGGCCCGCCGGGAATAGAGGAGGAGAAGAAGAAGAAGAAGACAGGGCAAGGAGTCATGGAAAGAAAGAGGCTCAAAATATAAGCAGGCGTATATACAGGCATCTATATACATGTTTATTCTTTTAATCAAACTATTGTCTCTCATTCATTCGTGTCATTTAAGGTATACTGTATGCTTTGAATCCTCATTACTACATTTTATCACTTTTTACCGTTTACACACAGATTTCACACAATGTTTGCTCAAGAAAATGTGGTTAAAAGTCATAGAAATTTGGTTAAAAATAATGGAAATTTGTTAAAAAATCATGGAAATCCGTTGGTCAACATGTGTATGAACCCGGCCGGGGCCCCGGCCCGTCGTAAACACAGAAGAAGAAGAGCGATGACATAATTCTGTGTCTTTGTTTCAGTGACCGGGGCCAGCTTCGTGGTGTTCAACGGGGCCCTGAAGGCATCGTCGGGCTTCGTTGCCAAGTCCAGCATTGTTGAGGGTGAGAAGTGACGGGCTTTTACTCCACATATCCTCCACTGTTGTTGTTGTTGTTTTTTACGTAACTGTGTTTCTGTCCTCAGACGGGTTGATGGTTCAGATCCCTCCTGACACCATGGAGGCTCTACGTGGCGCCCTGAGGGAGCAGACGGACTTCCACATCCCGTGCGGCCGGAACGACGGAGGAGAGCTGCGGGAGAACGTCAGCGTCCGCTGGGTCGACCTGAGTTCATCCGTCAACACAGGGTAACGACCGGCTCGCTGCTCAAGTTCTCTGAACGAGATTCCTTCCCCTCGTTAAGGGAACCTGTCCTTTTTTAAATAAAAGTTAAATCTGCATTTATTTTTCCTCACTGCCGCGTGACGTTCTCCGCCTCTCCCCCGCAGCAGAACCAGCGGCGTGGACGGGCGTCCTCTAGACGGCGTCCGCAGCGTGAGGATGCAGCAGGACACGGAGTTCGAGTCGGACGGACGCACCATCCGCTGCACCGAGGTGAGGTTTGAACGAGCCGAACGCGTCCGCCCGCTCGCCCTGCGCGGCGGCAGCTGACGGTCCGGGTCTTCGATTCCCTCCCCCCTGCAGGTGTTCTACCAGCTGAAGGCGCCGGCCTGCAGCCTGGAGGCGGTGCTGTCGTCCTGCAGCGTGTTCCAGAAGGAGATGGCGCTGGCCGCCTGCAGCGCGCTCACGCCGCACCTCGCCGTGCTGGCGTCCAGCGGCATCAACTCGCTGTCGCTGCGCGTCTCCACGCAGGCGGACATGGTAACGTCATGTGACTCCTCTATTAATGAATATATGAATATAATAAATGTGAATGTTAGAATCTTTATTTTTTTGTCAATTTACTTTATTTTTTACTTTAAACATTAACGGTAAAATTATCAAAATTGTATAAAAAAATTTACCAAAAAAATAATTAAACTTCTCATCTTTTTTCAGACAATTTTTTTTTCTCCATTAATTTAATCAAAATTAACCAAATTATATTTTAAAGTTATTTTTTTAGGGGCGTTCTTACTTAAAAACCTAAAACTTCATCAAAATCTCATCTTTCTCCAGCGTTGTGTTTTACCACTGTTTCCAATAATTTGGTTGAAATTAAATAAATTAGATTTTAAAGTAATTTTTTTTAGGGGCAATTTTAGAAGAATAATCAAATTGTTCTTAGCATTAGAAGGAAATAGTTCTTTTACCAAGAAATGCACAAAATCAAATTAAATCTAACTTGAAATACATTTGACTAACGTTTTGTCCAGACTAGATTTACTGAAATATTGAATATAATCTGATTTTAAAAAGGACATTTAACTTAAATGGGCTAAGAGAAGTCATGTTTTTGAGTCCCGATTGAGTCCCGACTGTGATCTCCTCTTTCTACAAACATGTAGCGGAAGAAGTCAAAGTGTTACAAGTGTTTATGAGGAAAGACGTGTTGGCTGTTGGCTGCAGTGCGTACTTGAGGACTTCCTGTCTCCTCTCAGGTGGAGTACCAGGCCGGCTCCGGCGGCCGCCTCCTCCCTCAGCGCTACATGAACGAGCTGGACGGCGCTCTGATCCCCGTCATCCATGGGGGCGGAGCCAGCGTACCGCAGACCGCTATGGACATGGAGTTCCTCCTCTTCATCACGCACACCATCTAGTGTTACGGACTCAGAGAGAGAGAGGAAGAGAGGAAGAGAGAGGCTGTGGACGTTTGGACGCTGCAGCTCTTTCTATTTGCACAGTTGGACAAAGCAGCGGACGAGCTGCCGCGGACGAGCTGCCGCGGACGAGCTGCCGCGGACGAGCTGCCGCCGCCGGCTGCGACATTCCCGCTCAGAGGTTTGGGAACGTTTCCACGGACGGATGAAAACGGACATGAGTTTCAGTTTTTTTTTCTTCTTTGTTTTTTTTTTTGCCCTCACCAAAGCTGCTTTAACACGAGAAGCCAAACACTACACGAGGACCACGACCAAATACAACCAAACTTTCTTCTTCTTCTCCTCCTCCTCCTCTTCCTCCTTCTTCTTCCAGGCTCCATCAGATCCTCAGTGAATGTCCTCCCCTCACAGACGCTTTGTCTCATTTGGATGTATTTATTATATTTTAATCCGGGCTTATTGAATGAAAAGATATTAAAGGAAAGGGGCTGTTGTTACTGGCGGCAGGATTCGGTGCTTCAGAGGGGAGCGACTATATTCAGTTTTCCCCCCAAAGGAGCCGATCTTTTTTGGACGCAAAAAGTGATGAAACTCAACTTTTCTGATTTCTGCAGGCCAGCCGTTACTCTTGCTTCTTTTTTTTTAGCTCCAGACCAATGATTTTTTTTCTACGTCGGAGAGATTTTTTCTCTTCGACTTTCCGATGTCCGCTTCAGTTTTTGAGATGAGGTTATTTTGCACAGCTGATGAGAACTTTACGGCTCATCATCTCACAACTTTTTTTTATTTTTTTCATTGCTAAGAAGTAGTGATCCGGAATTTGCTCTTCTTATGCTTATAATCTTTCTTGCTGATAGTTCGATGAGCCAATTGATTAAAACCCTCATATCTTTCAGTAGATACAGCCAGCAGTCAGTTAGCTTAGCTTAGCATAAAGACTGGAAAGGGGTAAGGGCGAGGAGAGGTAACAGGACTACACGATGTAGGCGACATTGAAAGAATGCAGACTACAGGACGTGGGCGTTGTCTGCAGACTACAGGACGTGGGCGTTGTCTGCAGACTACAGGACGTGGGCGTTGTCTGCACAGTGCAGACTACAGGACGTGGGCGTTGTCTGCAGACTACAGGACGTGGGCGTTGTCTGCACAGTGCAGACTACAGGACGTGGGCGTTGTCTGCAGACTACAGGACGTGGGCGTTGTCTGCAGACTACAGGACGTGGGCGTTGTCTGCACAGTGCAGACTACAGGACGTAGGTGACGTTGAAAGGACGTAGGCATTGTCTGCACAGTGCAGACTACAGGACGTGGGCGTTGTCTGCACAGTGCAGACTACAGGACGTAGGTGACGTTGAAAGGACGTAGGCATTGTCTGCACAGTGCAGACTACAGGACGTGGGCGTTGTCTGCACAGTGCAAACTACAAGACGTAGGTGACGTTGAAAGGACGTAGGTGTTGTCTGCATGACATATTGAACAAAAAGCTTCAGGGCAAAAACTCTATTCTCCAATTGTTCAACATGAATCACAAAGAGTTCAAAAGTAAGAAACATTCTGGGATCGTCGTGAAGCAAAGGAAGCAAAGTGGACATGTTTCAGCAGCTGTGCAAACGACCTCAGATCATGCTCCCAGAGCTGCAGGACGTCTGGGTGACGCTCGCCTCCGTCTATATATCCATCAGGGCCGTAACATCCGTGGAGGTAAACTATTATATTTTCTCTGTACGATCAAAACGACTTTCAACTTTTTTGTCAAAGTTTTCTTTTTCTGTGTTAACCGTCTATTTATTCATGAACACCAGCTTTTATTTTGGGGAACCTGGTATCTGGGTCCTACTCGTCCGGTCTGAATAACTCGAGTATTTAAAGAATAAAATGAGTTTTACGACACAGTACTTTTGTTTGTGATCTTTTTATTTGTCTTAAATAGTTTTGTCTTTTCATTTTTGTATAGTTTCTAGTTTACAACAATTCAGAGAGAAATATTGTTCTTTATAATTCGACTACATTCATTAAATAAAAGTAATATTGATGTATTATTATACAAAAACTAAATTTGCATCTTACTTGTGTAAAAAAATTGAATGCAGGACTTTTACTTTCTACAATATTTTATTTTTCTTCCACTGTTTTTTTTAACTTCCTGTGATTTTTTAAATTATTTTGTCATTAATTCAAAAATGTTTTTAATTATTATGATTAGCAATATTTATTTAATTACATATTTTCATCTCATTATCTTCCAAAAAACACAATTGTTGCAATAAAAAGCTCCAGTGAAAGGGGTGAAAGTCCAAGGTGTGTGTGTGTGTGTGTGTGGGTGCGTGTGCGTGTGTGTGTGTGCGCATGGGGGCGTGGCCTGTCCTCTGTCTACCTGCGGTCTCCCTCCAGCTGGCTGCATTCACAGCAGCAATGAGCGGGCGAGTTGGGGATTTGAGCCCCAAACAGGCCGAAATATTAACGGAGGTAAAACTTATTATTCTATATAATATTTATTTCACTCAGTACATTGATCACCTGAGATGACGTCACAGTGTTTGGTCTCCAGGTTTCTCTTGTTGTGGTTTCACAGGGATGTTATGGTAACTCCAGCTGACTGCTGCGTGTTTAAGAAATACTCTGTTGTACATTTACACACTTTGAGGTACTTGTACTTTAAACAAGTATTTCCATTTTATTCTACTTTTCACTTTCCTGCATTGGGGGATACTAGACTTAGAGATGTAGTTGTGTACTTTTCAGGTTTTACATTGAAAAACATATGATATATTAATATATAAAATCATAAAATATACAATGTGTTAATGGTTCCTCTTGTCATGTTCGTCCATGACCCAAAAAGGTTTAAATTATTCAATATTCCTCCTGAAAAAGGGCAAAATGAATAAATATACATACAATTATTTAATTATGTTTAAGTCTTTTTTTATTTGTAAATTTAGCTCAACCAACAATTGTGTTTTTTTTATTGCAAAGTTAATTGAAAATAAATCCAATAATATAGATTATATCGTAATAATATGACAATCATCTCATCTTGAACATGAAGATGTCAAACTATAATACTTCTTTCTTTTAAATGCGTGATTGATGTTTTTGGTTCTCGGCCTCCAGTTTCGGGGGCGGATCCAAGATGTTCTCCCCGAGCTGCCTGCGCAGCACGATCACTACCTCCTCCGTTGGCTCAGAGGTGAGCAAATGAAGCGCTCCCTTTACTGCTTTACGGCGCACAAACAACCATCAAGGTCACTCTTTACGAAACAGAGAAGAAGAACCGGAACAGAGTCATTATGGAATAAAGAAAAAACCAGATTAATCATGTGTTCACATTAAAGTCAACATGAGACTGAAGCTATTATAAATTATTAAAAGAGAATTTATTTCATTATCATTTAAACCAGGTGTACCTAATAAACTGGCAATGGAGAATTACATAGGACTTCTTTGGCACTTTGGGCAATAAAAGAGTTCTTTGTTCAACGCTATACCACTTATGTCTGTGCGCTAGATAATAAAGCAACAGCTTGCAGATGGTTAGCTTAGCATAAAGAATGTAAACAGGGGGAAACGACTAGCTTGGCTCCTTGTGAGGTTTAAAAAAACAAGTTTGTCTTCATCACACTTGAGTTTAAAGAAACAATATTTTTATTATAGTAGTACACAACGGCGCTAGCTGTTTTCCCGTTTCAAGTCTTTGTGCTAAGCTAACCGCCTCTTGTCTGTAGCTTACTATTTAACAGCCATGTGTGGTATCAATCTTCTCGTCTAACTCTCAGCATTAATGCACATTTCCCAAAATTATCTAAATAAATCAATGTCCATCCTCGTCCTGGTTAATCAGCAACATATTTCCTATAACATTCCCTCCCTCTGACCCGGCGGCCGTGAAACGTAAAGTATTTACCAACCCAGAAGGATTTGAACGGCCTCGACTCAGAAGTCTTATCCGACAGTAAATGTTTGTTTTACACTGAACTCAACCTCTGAAAAGCTGCAGAGATTTTAACAGAATGTCCTACTTTCCCTGCTCCTGCTACACGGAGCTTCTAAAACACGTTAAATAGTTAATTTGATCCGATACGTAGAAATGAAGTCGGCGGCTTCGCTTCTTTTTTCTCTTTTTTATCTCTTTTGCTGTTGTTGAGCCGGACATGTGAGCAGGACATTGTGTTTGCTCACTGGTCCACAGTTCAGAGAGGCTCCGATCGATGAGGGGACTCTGGGACTAGAGATCAATAGTTACATTACAGACAGTTTTCCTCATTTGACTTTAAAATTTAAAAAAAAAAAGATGTATTAAAAATTGCTTTTATTGTTAAAGAAATCTGATATTTTTCCACTGAAACTGGTGCAACATTTACAAATCTCCCTTCATGGACATGAATGTGTTCATTTAAACATACTTAACTTACTTCAACTTTCGTAGTGAATGTACACGTGAGATATACGTGTTACGTGGCGTGAAAAGAAAAAACTCTTTTTCTACTTTCATGATTAGGATCTTCTTGTTCTTGTTGCAGCTCGTAGCTTCAATGTGCAGAAAGCTGAAGTCATGATCAGAAAGGTGAGCTCATCTTTAAACACTTCACCTGAGATTCTATTGTACACGACGGGAGGTCCTGTTGCTAGTCTGTCTGTCTGTCTGTCTGTCTGTCTGTCTGTCTGTCTGTCTGTCTGTCTGTCTGTCTGTCTGTCTGTCTGCAGCACCTGGCGTTCAGGAGGAAGATGAACGTGGACTCCATCATATCTGACTGGAAACCTCCAGAGGTAAAGAATTACTCTACAAATATTTACCTTTGAGAGCTAAATAATGAGATGTAGTAGAGTAAAAAGTACAATATGTAAGTACAGTATGTTCGTCTGAGATGAAGTAAAAGTACAACATGTACCTCTGAGAACTACAATAACTTGCAGTGAGTCCAGAGAGTAGATGTACTTGCTCCACGCTGGTGTACTGATGTACTAATACCTCTCAGGTGATCGAGCAGTACGTGTCGGGGGGGATGTGCGGGTTCGACCGCGAGGGCAGCCCCATCTGGTATGATGTCATCGGCCCGCTGGACCCCAGGGGCCTGTTGCTGTCGGCAACCAAACAGGACTTCATGAAGACGAAGATCCGACACACAGAGCTGCTGCAGCGGGAGTGCAGGAGGCAGTCAGAGAAGGTGTGTCTCCTCCACTCGTCTCCTCTCCACTCATCTCCTCTCCACTCGTTTCCTCCACTCGTCTCCTTTAATCGTCTCCTACAATTGTCTGTGTCCACTCATCCCCACTTGTCTCCTCTCCACTAGTCTGTGTCCACTCGTTTCCTCCACTCGTCTCCTTTCCACTCGTCTGTGTCCACTCGCCTCCTCTCCACTCGTTTGTATGTCCACTCGTCTCCTCTCCACTCGTCTGCGAGACCTATTCTCTCTTGTCTCCTCTCCTAACCTCCTCCCATTGACCCATCCTCTCTTGTCTCCTCTCTCCTAACCTCCTCCCATTGACCCCATGCTCTCTTGTCTCCTCTCTCCTAACCCCTCAGTTGGGTGAGAACGTCGAGGCCATCTCTCTGATCTACGACTGTGAAGGACTCGGTCTGAAGCACATCTGGAAACCTGCGATTGAGACTTACGGAGAGGTCTTAAACTCACAACCACCACGTTAACG
>NW_027175854.1:14435000-14452500 GCF_023055335.1 Clinocottus analis | reverse complement strand
AAGGAAGGAGGGAGTTAGAGAAGGAATAAAAAAAAGGAAGGAGGGAGGTAGAGAAGAAATGAAGGAAGGAGGGAGGTAGAGAAGAAATGAAGGAAGGAGGGAGGTAGAGAAGGAAGGAAGAAGGGAGGTAGAGAAGGGGTCCTCTTCATGACCTTCCTCTCGTCTCATCCTCTCCACAGCTCTGATCCAGCAAGTCCATCAACATAAAAACTGTTTTCTTTTCATTTTTTCTTTGACCTCATAGGACTGAGTTAGAACTGTTCCATGTCCGTGTTGGATTATTTCATTTCTTCATAAATACTAAACAAAAGTATCACATGCTAGCTTTTCAAAATAAAACTCAGCAGGAGGAAAACATGAATAAGTTGTTATACCATGAGCTCGTGGTGAACGATGGCCTCTAGTGGCTGAAGTGAGTATCACAACAACAAACCTTTTAATTTATTTATTTTCACAGATGGAAAAGATGGAAATAAATAGATGTACCTGGCAAAACATTTAAAGGATAAATACGTTTTTAAAAAATCTTGCTCTTAATCAATTAAACAATCTAATCCCCGGTCGAATTTCTGAGGATTTATTTGATTACATGTCTAATTGAGTATTTATTCTAGAAATCATCAGATTACAACTTGCTGGATCGAGGAGCCTTTAACCCTTTAACCTCTAAGATGTGGTCAGATGTTATTCACTACTCTGTTTTATCAACAAGAAGAGAGTCGGCTCATCTGACTGGAGACCTCCAGTTCAAGGAATAGTTTGACTTTCTTATCTGTCCTTTTTCAAATATGACAATAGCACAGCAGCTAGTTAGCTTAGCATAAAGACTGAAAACAGCTCGCGTGTTCAAAATGAACAGGAAGTGGCAGGGGGCGGGACTTCACCTCTCTTTTAAATAAAATTTAAAAAAAACAAGATACACTGTGTTAATCTGTGAGCTTTAGAGGCGCTTTCCCGGGCTAGCAGTTAACATCCGCTTCCATTCTTTATGCTAAGCTAAGCCAGTTCCACATTTTCGGTGTCCATCTTTTCTTCTAACTCTCGAGGGAACAGATAAAGTCAAACTATTCCTTTAAGCACTAACGACCCCCCCCCCCTCCTCCCTCGCCCAATCCCTCCGTGACATCACTAATCGCAGCCAATGAGAGCGCTTCCTCCTCCGAGCTCCCGCCGTTGCTCAAACGTTGCACTCCGTCTCCCGCAGGCGGCACGTTTGTCTCTCTCTTTGTATCATGAACCTCTCCCATCTCTCCCACCGTGGACCATTAATGTCTGGCGTCAACATTAATGAATGTTTGTGTTCCATCATGTTGTTGTTGTTCTCTTCGCCTCCCCGGCCTCTCGCTCACACTCTCCCCCTCCCCCCTTCCACCAGAGTTCCGTTCTCCGTCCCACGCGGGGAACCTGAACCGCTCGGCGTCTCTGAGCTGCACGGAGCGCGCTCCGGAAAACGTCTCCGTGGGCGGGAGCGTCACTCAGATCCCGGGATCGCCGTTCCAGTACATACCGGACTTCTGCGTACGAGCTCTCACCGACCTGCAGTTTGTCAAGGTAAGTACCCGTGACAGTACCTGAACCAATACCAGTATCTGTACTAGTACCAGTACCTGTGCCTGTCCCCGTACCTGTATCAGTACCAGTACCAGTATGCTACTCAGGTCGTTCACTTACAGGTACAGGGCACCATTACCTCATTGTGCAGTAAAACTGCACAATGAGGTAATGGTGTCATCATGGTGTCGTCCTGTGACGTCATTCTTGTAGAAACTTTAACTACCTTATATTCAGTCAAGTACTTTAGTGCAGGAGTTCCCAACATAGGGGTCGGAAGACTCCCAAAGGTCACCAGGTAAATCTGAGGGGTCAGCAAACGATTAATGGGAAAGAAGAAGAAGAAGAAGAAGAAGAAGAAGAGGAGGCTGTTTGGGCTACTTTCTAAAGGGACCCTGGCGCTCAGAGACACTACCTCTTTAGTTCACAGGGGGCGCCAGAACCAACACTACATGAAAGCTCCTCGTAACTTTAAGGACTCGACTCTTGCAAAAGCCTTGCAGTGGTCGATTCTGGACATTGCCGGCTGTAGTGAGTCATATTCTTGCTACGCGGTCTACGTACTGGTCCGTACTGGTCTGTACTGGTCCGTACTGGTCAGTACTGGTCTCATCACTGGTGTTTTGTCGTCCTCAGATCACTCGTGCTCAGTATCAGAACGGCCTCCTGGCGTCCCGGCTGGACAGCGCTCCTCAGTCCCCGGAGGGCAGCCGCACTCGTCTGGACACGTCCGTGTCTCTGCCGCCCGTGACGCCGCCGGGGTTCCGCGCCCCGCTGCCGCTGGCCACGCCTCCCGCGAGGCGCCCGCCGTCTAACTTCCACCCGGCGGCGGCGAGCAGCCGCACCGCCCTCCCCCAGTCCGCCTCCTCCTCCTCGTCCAGCCGCAGGCCGAGCCAGCCTTTGCCCCAGGCCACGCCCCTTCCGAGCAACCACGCCCCTTTCGCCCAACCCCCCGCGGGGTCCTCGGTGAGCCCGACGGCGGGCGCGTCCAACCCGACTCCGTCGTCCTCCGGCGCCCCGAAGCCTCAGCCGCCGCCGCCGTCTCCGAAGAAAGTGCCGGGGGAGACCGCCACGCTGCTCGGCGAGCCACAGAACTGCGTGGGCCCGCCGCGCAGGCCGAGCCACGGCCAGGCGCACCCCATCCACACCATCAGCCACGCACACACCGAGAGCACCATCTGACCTCCAGCCCCTCAGGGGGAACAAAACGACCCGCTCGCACTACTTCCTGTTTGCTCGTTGAGGATCAGCACCTCATGTGTATTTCCTAACCACAGATCCTCTTTTCATCTCGTCCTGCATGCCGCCCTCCGCCTCACGACAATGAATAAAAATAAAAAAGTTCAGGATAGACGACAGGAACGAGGGAACGCTGGCGAGCGCGAGAGGGAACCTTGTGTGTTTGTGAAGGTTCAGTTCGGTTCACCGGGTTCACAAACAGTTTGTCATCTCAGTGGAAAAGTTACTCAGCAGCGACGAGTTTTAACAGAAACAATTACTCAGTTTTTCTGTGGATCATCTGCAGGCCGACGGGCTTCAGATGATCCAAGTTCTCGCTCTGAAAACCAAACAAACATGGCCACCATCGTTCAGTATAATCGAGCCAACAAATACGTCCCAAAAATGTTTCATTCTGTTTAAAAATGATCTGTTATTTATCTTTCAGAGGCAGAAATCTCTGAACCTTTAAGTCACAAACAGAAAAAAAACATGTTTTGTTTTTCCAAAGAGCAAAACTTCCAAAAACTATAAAGTTTATTTTAAAAAAGTAAGAGTTTATTTATAGAGCGGCCTCTTATTTTGGCGAGCAGACCAGTGCTGGTCTTACTGGTTGCATTGGAATATTTTTGCACAGAACTTTGCTGCAGTTTTCCGTTGGGTTTCTATTGATTTCTGTTGAGCTTGAAATTCATTGAGTCACTCCGTCTCTTCTGTCTTTATTTATGTCAAAGTTAAAACATTCCACTTTATTATTATATACACTACGATATGATATTCATGCTCCACAAAAATGGTACGTAAATATTATATTTCATGACTCCAGACGTTTTTTATGGAGTCCGAATCTCACCTTCTGTCTCTTAAGAGGTCACGCAGCTTCTTCAAATGAAAGATTATTTAAATGAAAGCAAGCACTCATTAAAGTGGGACACACATATACTCTGAGGTGTAATATAAAACAAAACTGAATGTAAGAACAAAAAATACAGACTGTAAACATACAATTGGCAAATTAAATCACATTTTTTAGATTGTTGCACAATGAAGTAATACTAGTGTTGTATATTAATTAATGTATTAACTAGAATTGTTTTTCAAGCACAACAGAAAGGAGTTGAACCCGACGGCGTCCTTATAGGATGAAATAAATGAATGCATGCGATGGAAAATAGTGCACATTAATATGAATTACCCAGGATTACACGCGTAATTCATATTACTAATATTAATATTACTAGTAGCGATGACGTGAAGGCGTCATCATGGCCTACCTCTTAACCAAGGCAATATGTGTTTTAAATTATTTAGGAGTGACGTTAGAATATTTATTTTCTGTTTTATTCATTCATATATATATATATATATATATATATTTATATAACATTTTTTGTTTTATATAATAGAGATGGTATTTATGTTTTTGCCTTCCTTCCTCTAGATCTTCACTGTGATCTCAGACCGATAGTTTTACTTCGACTGCGTCCTTGTTTGTTTAAAACACTAAAGCAGTGTCATGCTTACTGCACAAAGAGTGTAACAATATATTGCAATATTACAGCCACAAAAAAAATATGCAGGGGGGAAAAAAGGCAGAATTTTCGAAATTGACGTAAATTTACGAGAAAAACCCTTTAACATTCTCAGAGATTAATAATTCACATTTCTGTTACTCATGCTGTGCCGTGTCTCGCTGTGTTTCACGCCTGCAGTGGACCAACTGATCAAATCATAGCTTCAAAGAAATTATTTATTTAGGAAATAATATTGTTCTCATGCATTTCTTGCAGACATGAGTTGTCGTCCGTTAAAGTGACGACGTCTCCGCTTGTTCACCTGAGCGCCGCCGAGCAGACAGTGCTTCAAGATGATTGTGCAGCTACAGCCAGGACGTTGTTAGCTTAGCATCAAAGGCTGGAAACGAGCGCGTCACTGCCCGAAGGTTAAACATTAAACATCTGCAGGTTATTTAAGTTATTTCATCTTTAGGGAAGCTGTGCATCCAGAAGAAGTCCGGCATCAAAACCCAAACTTCACTTCTTTGCACGGATCCAACGGACATGTTGTTTCTGCATCTTCTTCCCCGAATAATATGTAACGGACAGATATGAGAGTGGTACATATCTGGACTCTCGGCGTATCTTTAGTGTGTGTGTGTGTGTTAACCTTTGACCCCGCGGTGAGCCGGTTAAGGATTGACCCGTGAATGTTGGAAACACTGAAAGCACAACGACGCCACGACGTTTAATGGACAACAAACATTCTGCTGCATGTCTTCACACTCGTGGTGTTTAACCCCTCGTTGCTTCCTGGAGCTAGACAAGTGTGAGTGTGGAGTGTGTGTGTGTCTGTGTGTGTGTGTGTGTGTGTGTCTTAGAAACAATGTGAAGTAGCTTCATTTGTGTTTGTAAATTATGAAGCTGTCCAGAGACAAAGAGCTGTGATCTTCCTCTTCCTCAGCGGCACGGAGACGAGTCGAAGTGACTGTGAAGTTCATTATTTTTGTTGATGATATTGTGATTTATTTAAAAAGAGAGAAGAGAAAGGGAACAACCGTTGTATAAGCTAGCACTGGTTTAAAAAACACTTTAAACATGTGAGTCACGTAGCTGAAGTCTGAGGAGAGAGGATATTCCAAAGCATTTAAAGGTCATTCAAAGGTCATTTAAAAGGTACAAACGAGGTTTATTTTCTTACAACCCAGTTGCCGTGTTTCCATTGAACGTTTAAGCAAACCACAAGATGCCATGTCCACGTTTCTTAATTAACAAAACATGTTTCATCAGCCGTCAGCGTCACGTCATAAGCACAACGACTGTTTAAACTCAAGATTACATTGTATTTTTATTTTTGATCCTTTTAGAGTTGTTCAACAATGTATGCAATATATTTCCTTATATTTTTATATCAAAATCCAACTATCTTGTCTTCCCAAAAAAAACACATAAAATGGAACCAACCAATAATCTGTAGTTTGAAGGCTCCGCCTGAACAGCAGAGAGAAACTCCACCAAAGGGTCAGAAATACACTTCCTGTCTCTGAAGGGGGCGTGGTCATGACTGAACATGGTTTGTGTTGAAACAATGATGTAATAACCCTAACGATGGAAACAATGGTGTATTATGCAACAACGTAACAATGTTACAATGCAACAATGTAACACAATGCAACGTTACGTTGACAGTGTTTTAGGTAAACAGCGTGACGTTCTGTAGAACGTAGCAGTGAAACAGCGTCACGTAAAAAGCGGAAAGTAAAGGCGGAACATTGACGTCGGCCTCCTGGGTGAAAGTCGTGGGTTTGTTTCTCGTCTTCATACCTGGCGGTTTGCAGAAACATGCAATGGAAACATGTATTGTTTTTACTTGGCGACTGGGCTGTTTCCTCACCTCTTGAGCTCTTCAAGGAGTCAGCGTCTGGTCTCCAGACCTCCTGACGTTCCCCTTCAGAGCTCCGTCCTCACCCCGGGTCCCGACCAGCAGCATCCGGCCGTACAGAAGATCGGCACTCTGTGAAAAGCGTACAGTTTCACTCCTGAGGAGGAAGCCGCTCACTAGGTAGAAACGTAGCCTTAATGAAACGTAGACCTGCCTGCTGGTTCATAGGTCTCATGTAGCAACTGGTCTTATGCTGGTTCCCAGTGAAGCCGCTGGTTGGCTGTGTGACTACCAGTGTGTGTACTGGGAAATGTGCAAACAAGTGTTCTACTTATTGATGTTGTATTTATTGTAACCATTGTATTTATCCTTGTTGTTTCCTTTTCGGGGGTTGAGGCGTCTGAAACGGGCCTCCAGCTCCTCGCGGCGTCGTCTCACAGGAACTCGGTGTCGGCTCCCTGCTGCTGTCGCTGTGGTTTCACTGTAAATACGAAGAGACGGACGCCGGAGAGAAAATAGCTCTATTTATAACGAGAGATGGGATGTTATTTAAAGTTGTGTTTCCATTGTTCTGTTAGCATTAAAATAGCAATAAACATTGCACAGAGTTGACCTCAAACAATAACTCCTCATATGTCTGTCTTCCATTTCATATTTTAACCAAAGCTTTCTTCTTTTCTTTTTTTTCTCAGCAAACATAAATATGTTCATCCTTCACTTCCAGCCTTCTTCCTCATCTCCTCCCCACACTTCCTCGTCCCCTCGCCCCTCATCTCGTGTGTCACTCATCTAGACTTCTCTCCCGCCGGGTTGGAAATATTGAAATTCCTGCAGCTTTGACTGCCGGTGCGAATCCGCTTTAATCCGTTTTTATTGTTCGGGCCTTTTTCTGTCTGTCACGGGACCAGAGGGGAGAGGGCGGGGCTTATCAGCAGCTCCTGCAGTGTTGTTGCAGCGCTGTGATGATTAGACCTGCACCAAGGTTAAATATTTGCTGGGTTCTCAGTTCAGCGAGGGTGTTTTTTTTCTTTCCACACTCGTGTATCATTCATGGATTGTTTGACTTGTGTCGGCTTTCGTGCTCGTGGAGCTGAATAGCTGAAGAGCTCCACAGCACATGTTCTTTGCATGTTACATGATCTTTTTTATCCCGGTTGGTTTGCACGCAGAGCGCTCGGGTTCAGCAGAGATGCTCTCCACAATACAGAGAAAACATATTTATAGTTGAGCGTTGCAGCAATACTTTGAATCCAGTCGTGTTCTAAACTCTATAAACAGTTATTCTTCCTCTTCTTCTCCCCACGGAGTGAAGAAGAGACCGGTTTGGCATGTTTTCATATTCAAACGAGGCTGTGACACGTGTGACTCCGGTGAGAGTTTGTTTTCTTGATTTTGTTGCAATGCTTGAGAAGATGGAGCAGCAGTGTAACTCAAAGCAATGTGTACAGACTGTTTTATAAGCTGTACGGCGTCGGAAGAAGATCTACGAGGTTAATAATAAACCTGAGATATATTTCTCTACAGAACACCTGTCTCTGTCTGATTACGTGTGTCTGAAGGGTTTTCTGTCTGCTGTTACCCAGCATGCACTTCTTATTCTGCACAGATTCAAAAGTATGACTTTGAGCGCGCCATAGTCCAAAGGCGGCTCATTTTAAAGGATGCTTTTTTCGGTGTCGTTGACCTCTGACCTCTGATAGTCCAAAATGAAGGAAGCCATCGGAGCTCCTTCGCTGTGTTGTCCTTCATCAGAGCATGACCCGAGAAACATCACAAAGCACCTCAGGAGTTCATGCTCTTACGTCTCCTGAGTGAAGCGAACAAATACATTGTACCTCAGCAGCTCAAACCACCGTCCTTGAGGGTCCTCGAATGCAACACAACGATGAGATGACGAGGAGGACATCGTGTTCAATAAGAGTTCAGTCTTCTCCTTCACCGCCTCCGAGGAAACCAGATTCAACACACACAAGCACACACACACACACATATATATATATATATATATATATATATATATATATATATATATATATATATATATATATATATATATATGTATATATATATATATATGTATATATGTATATATATATATATGTGTATATATATATATATGTATATATATATATATATGTATATATATATGTATATATATATGTATATATATATATATATATATATGTATATATATGTATATGTATATATATGTATATATATAAATGTATATGTATATATATATGTATATATATATATATATATATGTGTATATATATATATATGTATATGCGCAGTGATTGTGCATACATTCACTACATTTGGTTTATTCACTAAACACACTGCTGTATTAAATGTAATACTATATTTTAACTTCTACACCACTCTGTGTCTATTCTATCCTCATTTGTAAGACTTCTTCTCGTTAAATTTAATAAATAAATCCTTTAAAACGTTCACTTAAAAATTCGTGATGAACAGTTTTAAGTGATTCAATGTGTGTTGAGTTTGACGGAGCGATGAATGACTTGTTTATATCTAACAAAAGAACTTGTTTCCTGGCGTTTGATTGGCTGAGAGTGAACACTGACGGCCATTCTTTGGTTTGTAGGAGTAAAAGAAAAGAAAAGAAAACGTTCAGAATCGAGCCCCAACAGCACTTCCGCCTTAGAACCAAAATGGCCGCCACGGAGCCCAGTTGCCGCGTTCGGTTTTTGTTTGTTTGGCCGGCGCGACCCCGCCCACCGGAGTCACATGACCCGCGCGCAGAGCCAGGCCGAGCCAATTCCAATATGGTGGCCAGCTTGGCAGGTCTACGGTTCCCGTGCATGATATTGTTGTTCTGCGGGATCGGGCACGGCGACTGCGGCCGGGAAGCTCCGCCGGTTCTGGGGCTGCGGCTGGAGGACCCCGCGGGCCTGGTGTGCATGAAGCACCGGATCATCTCGGCGCCAGAGGGAGCCACGTTCAAGCTCCGTCTCTTCGGGACCCGGCCGAACGCGAGCTGGCCGTGGGTGGCGTTCGCGGGGGCAGCCGGCGGAGCCGCCGGGGCGGTCGGGGACGCGCCGGACCCGTGCGTAAAGGAGTCCAGCCGGCGCGCGTCCTCCTTCCAGGTGACGGGCGGCTTCACGCCGGACGAGGCGCACAGCGGGCTGGTTACGGTGGAGGTCCGGCGGCGGGGGGGCGGCAGCGTCTCCGCCGCCCCCGCGGCGGCGGCTGCGGCGGCTGCGGGTGAGACGTACCACCACCTGTGCGTGTACAGCGGCGGGGAATGGGCGTCCTTGGGCCCGGACAGGCTCCGGATCAACACTGACACGGGGCTGCCGCCGGACCACATCCCCGCGTGGGGTCTGGCGGTGCTCATCGTGGCGCTGCTGCCCGTGTGCGCGCTGCTGAGGGTCGTGAACCTCAGCCTGCTGTGGCTGGACCCCGTGGAGCTCTACGTGCTCCACAGCTGCGGGTCCGAGGAGGAGAAGCGGGCCGCCAAGCGGCTGGAGCCCATCAGGAGGAGGGGCAACTTCCTGGTGAGTACCGGGACGGCAGAGTACTATTAGTACTACTAATACTACTACCGTGTAGAAGTACTCCATTGTCCTGCTTTCAAAAGTACTTAAAGTACTTATGCACAATGGATTCTGTATTATTGTAATACAATCATCTTTGTTTATCTCTTTCATGTGGCATTATATAGTTGTTATGTATCTTTTATTTATATATATATATGTGTGTGTGTGTGTTATAATATGTTAATGTCATTACAGGTTTACAACAAACAAAAAAACCCCACAATTTCCAAGATTAAAGTAGTAAAGTATTTTAAATGACGGAGGAAGTAGCAGTACTACTGTGTATAAATACTCTGCATTCCAAAGTACCAAAAGTAAAAGTACATCATCTCAGAATCATGTTTTTAATATTTTTTATAACAATGATTGTAGCTCATCACTTTAATATGCAGCATAGTTATTAGTATGTTATTTGTAAATATTGTGTAAATAATCAGGATCTGTAAAGAAACCAGAAAATAAAGGTTTTAAAGTGCAGTATTCATATTCATAGTATTCATATTTCCCTGTGAGACGCAGTGAGGTACACGTGTACTAACATGCATCAGCTGACGTTACTCCAGTAGAGTACTCCATAGCACAGAGTACTCCATGAGTCCCTCAGTGTTCCTCCAACAGAGTACACCATGAGTACCTCAGTGTTCCTCCAGTATAGTACTCCATAGCACAGAGTACTCCATGAGTACCTCAGCGTGACCGTCCTCTCCCTGCAGGCGTGCTCGCTGCTCTTCCTCTCGGCGGTGGGCCACTCGGCGCTCGGCGTGCTGCTGTACCGGGCCCTGGGCACCGTGGTGTCGGCCGTGTTCGCCGGCGGCTTCCTGATCTTCGCGGTGGCGGAGCTGGCGCCGCACATCCTGTGCTCCGGCTACGGCTTCCAGATGGCGCCGGGGCTCACCTGGCTGGCTCAGGTGTGCCTGGTGCTCACCTGCCCGCTGTCCTGCCCTCTTGGGCTGATCCTGGACCTGGCGCTGAGGAGGGACATCAGCACCTGCGGGATCCGGGAGCGCGCCATGGAGATGATCCGCACCAGCGTCAACGACCCGTACAGGTGAGGGGAGCGGACACGGCGGCTCGATGCCGCGGTCTAGGGAGCCATCAGTGCTCGTACGTGTTTATTCTTTTAATCAAACTATTGTCTCTCATTCATTTGTGTCTTTTAAGATTTACTGTATGTTTTGAATCCTCATTGTTACTTATAATACTACATTTTATCACTTTTTACTGTTGACACACAGATTTCATTACATGTCAAGGAAATTTGGTTAAAAGTCGTATAACTTTGGTTAAAAGTCGTATAACTTTGGTTAAAAGTCGTATAACTTTGGTTAAAAGTCGTATAACTTTGGTTAAAAGTCACATACATTTGGTTAAAAGTCATATAAATTTGGTTAAAAGTCGTATAAATTTGGTTAAAAGTCGTATGAATTTGGTTAGAAGTCGTATAACTTTGGTTAAAAGTCACATACATTTGGTTAAAAGTCATATACATTTGGTTAAAAGTCGTATAAATTTGGTTAAAAGTCGTATGAATTTGGTTAGAAGTCGTATAAATTTGGTTAAAAGTCACATACATTTGGTTAAAAGTCATGTAAACCCATCGGTCAGAGTGAGTGTGTGTAACCCCTGCGTTCCCATCCTCATTTGTCCTGCGTTCCCGCCCAGTGAGTTTGTGAAGGAGGAGTTCAGCCGCGGGATGCTGCGCACCAAGACGGTGGAGGACATCCTGACGCCGCTGAAGGACTGCTTCATGCTGCCCAGCTCCGTGCTGCTGGACTTCTCCACCATGTCTGACATCATGCAGAGCGGCTACACCAGGGTGCCCATCTACGAGGAGGAGAGGTGGGCCGCGAGCACACAAACAGCGCTGGTTCATGTTATCCAGCAGAACCTTGTGGTTCATGTTATCCAGCAGAACCTTCTGGTTCATGTTATCCAGCAGAACCTTGTGGTTCATGTTATCCAGCAGAACCTTCTGGTTCTCACTGCAGTGGTATTTTCATATATTTTAGAGGTATTACAATATGTTTACATCTTCATCAGCATTGCAGTTTATCATAAAATGCTCAGAGGAAGTATTCAGAGACGACAAAAAAATTACAATTTACCAGAATAAAGTTGTAAATTTAGAAGAAAAAAAACCTTCTTTTTTTTTGCCTACAGTTTAAAAAGATTTTTTGTAAAACATTTATTAAAGTTGTACATTCAGGGGAAAGAAAACAGAATGTTATCTACGAATTGAGTTCTTCACAGAATATATTTTTAGATTAAAGTTTTAAATTCAGGAGAAAGCCACTGAATTTTCTCAGAGATTCAAGTTGAAAATACATTATTTTATTGTTTAGAGTATTTAGTTTTACGAGAAAGAAAAATAAATATTCTCGGAGAATAAAGAAAGAAAAAAACTATATATTTCTTTAGATCAAAGGTGTAAATTTAGGAGAAAGAAACCAGAATATACTCTGGGATTGAAATTGTAAAAGAACCCTCTTGCTCCTGTAAAAGTTTTCTTTCCTCTGAAGCAGAAACACAGAAGTTTAATGTTTAAACTTTTCTTAATGAAAGAAAGAAACTGTTATTGTTTAAACCTCCTGATGTTGGTTTAGTAACACACACACGCACACACACACTCTCTCTGACGGTGTGTTCAGGTCCAACATCGTGGAGATCCTGTACGTGAAGGACTTGGCGCTCGTGGACCCGGACGACTCCACCCCCATGACCACCATCACCAAGTTCTACAACCACCCGCTGCACTACGTGTTCAACGACACCAAGCTGGACGCCATGCTGGAGGAGTTCAAGAAAGGTGTGTAACAAGTATTTTTACTGGCTTCCTGTCAAATCTGATCCTGTCCCATCCCCTTCAAAATAAAAGCCCCAGAAGGTAATGATGACGTGACACATTTGATGTAAAGTTATGTGCATTAAAAACAACTTCCTGTATAGCAAATAAAACCTGCAGGGGTGAAGTAGAAAACTGTTATTTACTCATTAATGAAGGAGTCACTTCCCTCTCTGTGACCTTCCCTCTCCCAGGCAACTCTCACATGGCCATCGTCCAGAAGGTGAACAACGAGGGGGAGGGGGATCCGTTCTACGAGGTTCTGGGTCTCGTCACGCTGGAGGACGTCATCGAGGAGATCATCAAGTCTGAGATCCTGGACGAGTCTGACGGCTACCGTACGTCTGTTCATTTAAAACCTGTTCATTAGTTCAGCGTCCAATATATTTTCATCAAAGTTTTCCTCCTCCTCTTCCTCCTCCTCCTCCTCCTCATCCTCCCTTAGTGGAGCGGAAAGTGAAGCGTCCTCTCGCTCCGCTGGAGATTCCTCTGGAGCCTCGCAGTGCGCCCGAGGAGTTCTCTCTCTTCAAGCCGCCGGAAGGAGAACCGAAGATCAGGACGTCGCCGCAGCTGCTGCTGGCGACGCACCGCTTCCTGTCCAGAGGTGAGTCTGTTCCGGCACACCTGTGTGTGCAGTCCCTGTGTGTTCAAAACCATTGAAAAGGTTCTCATCCCCTGCTTCTGACGAGGTGAAGTCAACGCGGAAGTGTCTTAAAGCTGCATTCTCTCTCCTGACCACCAGGGGGCGACTCATCTGGTTGTATAGAAGTCTATATAAATGACTCTACTTCCCTCTTCATGGACTCCCTCAGTAAACATTGTAAACACAAGTTCAAGGCCTCAATCTCCGACAGGACGTAATTATTTCTTTTACTTCTTGCAGAGGTGTCGCACTTCAGCCCCGGCCGCATGACGGAGAAGGTTCTGTTCCACCTGCTCCGTCACCCCAGCGTCAACCAGGAAGTGCATTTTGACTGCAACAACCGGCTGAGCCCGGGTCACTATCTCTACACGCGCAACCACCCGGTGGACTACTTCATCCTGCTGCTGCAGGTACGTCATCTCTTAAAGGGACAGTAGCGCTGTTTCAGAAGGGTGGTCGATTGAGGTACTTCTACATGGTCAGTGTATTTATAGACAGTAAACACATCACTTTTTATCAAATACGTTGACGTGTCGGTGCTTCCTGCGTGGTGCGTTCAGGGCCGCGTGGAGGTGGAGATCGGTAAAGAGGGGCTGAAGTTTGAGAACGGCGCATTCACGTACTACGGCGTCTCTGCGCTAACGCTGCCCTCTTCAGGTGAGACCATGAATTACACCTTTATGAAAAATAATCCTTCATTAAAATACTAATTCAACATTTCCTGTGATTTTTATACAAAGCTATAGATATTTAGACTAACTCACACGTCACATGAACACAAATGTGTATTTCTTATTATGTATCATCATATAACATATTCTATATTAATAGAGTTTCTGGGATCCTTACAGTTACGTCATCATTGTTTACATAACTGAGGTTCAGACGAGTCGGCACATGGCTGCAAAAAGGAGAAGAAGAAGTTGCAGGATTGCAGATATTGTGCTGACTGTGTGTGTGTCTGTGTGTCTGTGTGTGCGCAGTGCACCAGTCTCCAGTGTCAACCCAGTGTCAGTCTCCCAGGGATCCCTTTGAGTCAGCGGACGCCACGAGTCCGTCCAGCTACTGTCCCGACTACACCGTCCGAGCGCTCACCGACCTGCAGCTCATACGGGTATGTGTGTGTGTGTGTGTGTGTGTCTGTGTGTCTGTCTGTGTTTGCGTGTGCATCTTTGTGTGTGTGTGAGTCTGTCTGTGTGTGTGTGTGTGTAAGTGTAGGTGTGTGTGTTTTCAGCTACACACTGGGTTTAGCAGTTGTTACAGACGGAAGTTGTTGGCACATTTAAATGAGCTGATTCATACTTTTCGTGTGGTGTTTGTACTTTTACTGAAGTAAAGAATACTTCCCCCAACACTGTGTGTTGTGTTACGAGGGGGACAAACGCACACATGCACAAAACAAACAATACAAGTAAAGCACTGAGAAACTTTCATGTTATGTTGTTTCTGGCGCCCCCTGTGGACAGAAGCGGTAGCGTCTCTGAGCACCAGGGTCCCTTTAGAAAACTGCTTATTTAACAGCAGCAGCTTCCAATGTCTGTTTGCTGATGATATGAACTCAGATGTGGTTTATAGAGATTAATTATATTGTGACACAGTTATTACACAGTTATTACACCGTGTATTGAGCCGTTAGTGTTTCTCTCTTCGGCAGGTGACTCGTCTCCAGTACCTGAACGCCCTCATGGCATCGCGGGTCGGTCAGAGTCCAGATCCTCCTGAGATCAAGATCCTGCCCAACAGCCAGACCAAGCTGCTGAACGACAGAAACTCTCAACAAGGTGAGCGTCCGGCCGCCTGCAGCTGCAAAAACTAACGACCACGTGTTCACCAAACCGCTTCTTCCTGAGGACGACTTTCATGTAAATGATATATTACACGTATGTTAACTCCATTATATATATGGCTTAACGTTTTAGAGGTTGACAGGTTGGTTGTGCCATCGTTCACTTATGCAGACCAGAGTTATTGTTTTTATTCATTAAAGTTGTAAATTTAGGAGAAAGAAAACTGAATATCATCAAAGAATAGACTTGTAAATTGATGTGAATAATCTCGGAGATAAAAAAAAATGTAAATTGTGTTTTATTATTTAAAAAGGAACGATGCCAAAGAAAAAAGGCGTTTTGGTGTTTACGCTTTTTATGTCGTACATTTTTCTCTCTGCATTTTCCTGTTCGCTTTCATCTGAACGATGTAATGACTGTTCCTCTTTCTCTGTTTTTCTTGTTTCCCTCTGATTTCGTGCCTCCTTTTCCTCCTCTTCCTCTTCCTTCATCCAGAGTTCCCTGTAAACTTTTCATTCTTTGATACCATTGAGAATTATTGTTAGTATTTATTTATTTTTGCATGAGGTAAAACGAAAATGCAGCTCGTCTGCCGCATGCGCGCACACAGACACACACACACACACACACACACACACACACACACACACACACACACACACACACACACTTCTCTTCCTCCTCTTGGAAGCGTGACCAGACTGTTCTCTCCCTTTTACTTCGTAAGAATCAGTCGTCCCAGTCACTGCTTTTGATTTCCACGAGACTTCTTAATTCTTAATTCCTCTCCGTGTGTTTTTATTAGTGTTTTTGTAAACCTCCGTTTAATTTTTACTAGTTTCTGCTTTTCCCAGAATTCCTCTCTCCTCCCTCTCGGTCGGGTAAACGTTGTGTCTGTCTGGTTAGCTGATGACATCGTTGAGGCTCTAGAGGGCCTCTGGCTCGGGGCCACAGGCGGAACGTCGCTCCACTCAATTCAATTATTATAAATGGAGATAATTTGCCCAAAAAACAATGAATAAAAAATAACATTAGACATTCCTGTAAAGTCCCCAGAGTATGGGATCTGTGTTTCCAAAGCATTAGACCATAATTAAAGTTAAACAAATAATAATAAGAGTGGCAACGTTATTAGCTTTATTAACTTTAGTGGTCTGGTGCAAATTGATATTTTTAGATTTTTTTTTCAAATCAGTATTTAATATCTTCACACATGATTTGAGATGAATTATATTCAGATTATTTTTTTTCATGAATTAAGAATTTAATAACTTTTTTTAATTTTAATTTTTTTTCAGCCCATATTTGGGGTTATTTAATAAAAAAAATAGATTTAAGAGTTTAAATATGTTTTTTAATGGAGTTTCGACCTTTTAAAAAAAATCCCTTTAAATGCAAATAAATAATCTATTAAAATCACAATAGTATATAATAATCCATTATTCATCCCCTTAGATGCATATTAAAAATAACTCATTTTTATCAAGTTATTAAAAAAAACTACAATCCTTATTTTAACGTATGACGCCGTCCTAACATCCTAAGTTATGAGAAATGTTTAAAAAGTTAACAGCGTTTTAATGATGTTTTCTGGCTTCAGGCTTCTTCTTCTACTCCTTAAACTCTGGTCGTCGTCGTCTTCTTCTACTTCTTAAACTCTGGTCGTTCTCTTCTTTTTCTTCTACTCAAACTCTGTTCTTCTTCTTCTTAAACTTCTTCGTCTCTCCTGCGCCGTCTTCTCGCGTCCCGCCCCGCCCACCTCAGTCTAGCCCCCCTCCTCTCCCTGTGTGCTCGCCATGATGTCATCACCCCGTCACTCACCCCAGCTCTCCCTCTCATTGGTCGGGTTCCACAGGTAGCAGTTGCGCCCAGGAGAGCTCCACAGAAGAGGAGGCTCATGGGTAATGCAGTTCTGACCGGCTCCAAACGAGTAGAGACTTTTATTTTGTTGTTTCATTATTATTATTATTATTATTATTATTATTATTGATGAATCATTTATGGCTGGATCGTAGTTATTGGACACAACTGGAGTGAGAGAGTTTATTTGTTACGTAGAGCGTCTCCATCCTCATTCCTTTTGTTTCATTTTGTGATTTTCATTATTATTTCATGCTGTTTTATACACTCTGGACTTCATGTGTAGAGATACACAGACACACATTTTACTTTAATTTGGCCACGCCTCTTCTTCCGGGTTCCTACTGAACTCGTCATGATTCCTCACGCTTGGTCCGTCTGGGTGCCAAAGGTGTGTGTGTGTGTGTGCGCGCGCGTGCGTGTGTGTGTGTGTGTGTGTGCTGATGCATCCGTCCCTTTGAGACACTTAAAACAAACACAAAAAAACAGATTTGCACGTTAAATTTGTGCACTGCTGATAGTATTAAGCTATTTTACAAGCTGTAAGGTACGTCCACTATTTTATACCCTCACATAACAGTGTGTGTGTGTGTGTGTGTGTGTGTGTGTGTGTGTGTGCGGGGGGGCCAAGAACACTTTTTCAGAGGTAGTTTATACT
>NW_027175854.1:14412500-14430000 GCF_023055335.1 Clinocottus analis | reverse complement strand
GTTAGTGATAAACTGAAGGATGAAGTGTTCCTTTATGTGTCGATGAATGTTAGTGATAAACTGAAGGATGAAGTGTTCCTTTATGTGTTGATGATGGATGTTGGTGATGAACTGAAGGGTGAAGTGTTCCTTTATGTGTTGATGAATGTTAGTGATAAACTGAACCGTGAAGTGTTCCTTTATGTGTTGATGAATGTTAGTGATAAACTGAAGGATGAAGTGTTCCTTTATGTGTTGATGATGGATGTTGGTGATAAACTGAACCGTGAAGTGTTCCTTTATGTGTTGATGAATGTTAGTGATTAACTGAAGGATGAAGTGTTCCTTTATGTGTTGATGATGGATGTTGGTGATGAACTGAAGGGTGAAGTGTTCCTTTATGTGTTGATGAATGTTAGTGATAAACTGAACCGTGAAGTGTTCCTTTATGTGTTGATGAATGTTAGTGATTAACTGAAGGATGAAGTGTTAGATAAGCCTGTGATGATCTTATAGAATATAATGCATTGATGATTAAACGAGTACTTTCGTTGAAGTAAAGCATCAAAATACTTCCATCACTACCTGAACATAAAAGTCATGTAACTGCTTGTTAAGAACATTCATGTTTTTGTTTAACAATCAGCTGTTTTGTGTTTCAGCTCGCTGGACTCAGACAAGACAGGCTGTGAATCCCTCTGCTTTGACATGACGGTATGAGAACTACATTTCACTTCCTCTCTCTCACAATCCCAGTTTCACTCTGATATACTTAAACTTTCAGATGTCTCTTCACCTGATGGTGTGTGTGTGTGTGTGTGTGTGTGTGTGTGTGTGTGTGTGTGTGTGTGTGTGTGTGTGTGTGTGTGTGTGTGTGTGTGTGTGTGTGTGTTGAGCAGGAGGAGGTCTACAGACTGGACGAGGGGCTGGACCTGGTGGTCCACCAAGACCCCAATACGATGCAGCTCGCCACCACGATGCTGCTTGCGGTGACACGGCTGAAGCAGCCTCTGACTCGCTGCGGCCGAGGGCTCAGCAGCACGGCGCTCTGCAGCGCCATCATGGACAGCCTGGTGACCGGTGGGTTAAAGTCTTGTAACCTGTAAAGCCTCTTTATTAGGAATTTTAAAAACTAAACTGGAAATTCAGATCATTTTTATTGCCTCCACACGACTCTCAACATGGCGACAGCGACAAGCTAACGGTGCTAGATGGATAGCGGAAGGGGTAGATAGATGGAGGAATGGACCCTCCATCTCTCCATCTCTTGTTCTCTCCATCTCTCCACAGAAACCATCGTCACAGACACGGCCTCGCCCTCCAGCTTGAGGAAGATCTTCCAGCGGCTCAACAGCGAGGAGGTCGGGTTTCTGTGTGACGTTTCCCAGAAGAACGTTGTCTTCGCCTTCGGAGACGTGAAGCTGAGGGCCGTCACGCTGAAGGGAGGCAGCTGCGAGCGCAAAGGTACCGCATGTACTTTATGCTACATTTCATGAGGACATGTTGTACTTATACTACATGTATTTGCTACTTGTTACAGAAGCGTGTGTGCTTTATGATATGACAGGGCTCTCAAGTGTCACGCATTGAGCGTGTTCCGCATTTCGGTCTTAAATCACGCCCTCCCGCCACACATCGTTCTCATGCTGAAAAAAACCTCCAGGCTATTTAATGTGCCGTAGCGCGCAGACATGACCTGGTCGCCGCTGCCCTCACCACGGAGGAATCAAGCCCCCCCTATATCCAGGGGGTCACGCTTGCCTGTCTTCAAAACTTGAGAGCCCTGATATGATGCAGTATTGACCTACTACTCTACCCAGTAGTACACAAAGTACCTCAAACTGGCTCCACTTTGATGATACCACATCAAAATACTCATTTACTTATATAAATGTCATATAAACAAAATAACAATAAAACAATTGCCAGTCTCCATAATAAGTATTGTAAAAGTCGGGTTACAAGCCGCTCCTACCTTCGGTGTGTGTCTCTGCTGTAGCAAGTTAGCGCTGCTGCTAGCTCCCTGCTGCTAGCTCCCTGCTGCTGCTAGCTCCCCTGCTGCTGCTAGCTCCCCTGCTAGCTGCTAGTGCGCTGCCCGAGTCGGGCTTCGAGCCAGGGCTGGTCCCGCTACCTTCGGTGGTTGTCGAGGGAACTAGCGGGCTGCTAGCAGCAAACAAGCAGCAGCGCTAGCTGGTTGCAGTGGAGAGCTAGCGAGGACACCCACCAAAGCTAGCGAGGACACCCACCAAAGCTAGTAGCGGCTTGTAACCCAAGTTTTACTATATTACTATTTGATAATGTTAAAAAAATTCACTCGACCCCCTTGGAGTAAAATTATTTTAAAAAACAGGAACATTTATTCGTTGCAAGGTAGGAGCAGAGTCAGAAGTACAAGGTGATAGACAAATTGTATATCCAAGACTGCTCACAGATCTCTCAGAGAACCACCTCTTACATACTCATCATGAACCACTAACAGAAACCCTCATGATGTCTTCAGCCTAATAGGGAACCTTTCCCCTCGTCCCGTAGAGCGGTTTGCAAGAAATGGTCATATGATAACAAAGGAACTGCTCATTCTTTCAGACAGAAACATACAGATTCCCCTGTCTCCCTGCTATCAGGAGACATGCTGAGTTTGTGTGTAAGATTAAACAGAGACAGTAAGATGAGAAGTTTGAATATAACAGTGAAACAGTAACTGATTAAGCGTGAATAATTTTTTCTTCCAACAGATAATTTAATGGAGTATTTTTGGACGTGTGTTTCTAGCGTCAGCGCTACGACGTCATGACTCGACCCTTAACCTCCTGTCCCCCACCCCCTCTCTCTCTCTCTCTCTCTCTCTCTCTCTCTCTCTCTCTCTCTCTCTCTCTCTCTCTCTCTCTCTCTCTCTCTCTCTCTCTCTCCACGCTAGTGAGTTTCAAACTGGCGAGGTACCTCGGCCCCAGCGTCTCCGGTGTGAAAGGGTTGGTGGTCGTCCTCTCCGTCACCAGCAGCCGGCACATCTCCTGCTGCATGCAGGACGGGAGGGCCTCGCTGAAGCTGGAGGTAAGCTAATGAAAACATATACAGTTATAAAAGTTACCGTTTATCTAATAATTATAACTTTGATTTAATAATTTTGACATTTTTTATCTAATCATTCAAAAATTTTCTCATAATTGAATTAGTTTTTTCAGATTTATTTAATCTCATATTTCTGAACTTTTCTGAATTTTTTTTACCAATAGTAATTTTGTCCTTTTTTATTTCAGTATTTATACTTTTCCTTGTAAAATGTAAACTTTTTGGACTTTTTTAAGTCTGATTCATCTCACAAATTTGAGCTTTTATTTAATAATTCTGACTTTTATCTCGTAATAGTGTTTCTTATTTCATAATTCTGACCTTTAATCCAATTTAAACCTTTTGTGGAATCATAAATATATCATCTTTCATACTTTGCTTTGTAAATATAACCTTGATTTAATCATTTTGACTTTTTACCTCATAGTCCAAATTTTTTAACAAATTTTTCAGAATTTTTCTTTTTTACCTATAGTAATTCTGTCCTCTTTTTATCTCAGTGTTTATACTTTTCCTTGTAAAATTTCATAGAATTTTACTTTTTTTTCCAATGAATTCATAGTTCTTTGGCAGGTTTCAAACCTCGGATGTCTGAGTTTTTAAATATTTGACGCAGTTCAACAGTCACTTTGATTAACATAATTTGAAGAAAAATTAAATATTTGACTTTTTTGAAATATGAGAATTTTAAATCATATATTATTTTACAGTTAAAACTGCTTTTAATGCAGCAAAGACTTGTTTTGAGACATTGTCTCTTCTTCTGTGGTGGCAGGAATGCTGTAAGAAGAAGCTGCAGCACATCAGCGAGGACGAGGACATGGACCGCTTCCTCTTCCTCAAGAGGACGACGGGCGTCTCCATCAACCAGTTCGAGTCCCTGAAGTACCGCGGCTGGTTCATCAGCACCTCGGACGAGGACGAGAACCCGTCGGTGGAGATGTGCAGGGTGGACACCGGCAGCCGCCTCACCTGCTTCAGGAGCTTTGAGGCGGAATCAAATTATTAAAACACATGAACGTTGTGCAGTCTGAATGTTCCTGAAGGATGCTGAGGGTTGAGCTTTTCACACTTTCCCCTCCTCACCACCGGATGGCGCCGTTGTCTGTTAATGTCCCCTGGATGTGGTCCTATAAGCCACAAAGAAAGAACATTTACTTTCTTTTCTTTTTTTTTACTCACTGAAATAAATGTTTTGTACAAAATGAATTAATCTCCTTCAAAAGAGAAAGTTGTGACAAGTGTAATGCATCTCTAAAACATGAATATTGTGTTTTTTTATTATGTATTTTATGTGTGTTTATGTATTTTATGCAAGAAAATGTGTCAAATAAAGCTGTTTATTCTGAATCTGAAGCTTCAAATGATGTTATGAATACATATTGTTCAAAATGACTCTTGAACTGCATCAAACATTTAAAAACTCAGATGTATGAGGTTTGATTCCTGAAGAAGGCCAAAGAAGAAGGCCAAAGAACTGTCTTTTAATTGTCAGATTAAAAGTCAACGTTATCAGATAAAAGTCCAAAATGTATTAATTAACGTCATAATTTTAAGATAAAACGTCAGAACTATGCAATACAAATCTAAATTATGAGAAAATTTAAAAACAAATACAATAATTACATAAAAATCACAATTTATGAAATAAGACAGAATTTGAGATAAAAAATAAATCAATTGAACTGAATTTTAGCTTAAAGTAAATCTATATTAAAAAAAAAAAGACACACAATGCAACACAAAGTCAAAGTAATTCAACAAAAAGGCCAAACGCGTGAGATAAAAAGTCCTGTCGAACATCAGAGGAACATCCTCACTCATGAATTAAATGTCAATCTGCGCTTCACGAGAGGAAAAAACTCAAAGCACCTAAAAGCAGCGCCTGCCAATGGGGGCGGCGCAGAGGCCTTCTCCTGCCCGTCATTGGTGCTCCCCGCGCGGGTTTGCATGGCGACACCTCGGGCTGGTTCCTCCACGCGGCTCCTCTGCCAATCAGGGGCGCGCGCTGCGGCGGCGGCGGCGGCGCGCTGCGCGGGGCCGATCACCGAGCGATGCGCGTTTAACTTTAAAGTGAGCAGAAAAATGGAAACCGAGGAGGTCAAGTGATGATGAAGATGAAGAAGGGCGGGGGGCATGTTGGAGTGCACGCCGTCATGCAGAACATATCTTTGGTGTATTTGCGGATGCAACGCTGATTCAAAACGGTGGAATCAATAATAATCCGTCTTCTCCTGCAGCTTTTCATTATTTATAGACACGCGCAGCGGTGAGAAATAATACATAATCACGTGCGTGTGTGTGTGTGTGTGTGTAAACGATGCATGCTGACGATGTGAAATCACGAGAAAAACTTCACAAAATCACATCACACGTGCAGGATTGCATGACCGGTGGTGAACCTATTGTGTGCGTGAGTGTGACTTTCGTTTGTGTGTGTGTGTGTGTGTGTGTGTGTGTGTGTGTGTTTGTCCCTCTGCCACGCACATTCCCGGCACATGGCAACAGAGCTATATTTAGCTGCAGCAGCAGCTCGCCTCGCAGCGGGATCCCGCTTCCTCTAACGGAGGATCCTCCCGTTCCTCTGCTCCCGTTCCTCTGCTCCTGCACACGAGGTTCCTCTCGTGCACCTCCTCCTCCCCCCAAAATGCCCTCCCTCCCTCTCCTCCTTCTTCTCCCCCTCCTCCTCCTCTGCAGGTGCTTGTCTCCTCTGCAGCTGCACGTGAACAACTACTCTCACCTGTCAGCATGACGTCATAATCTCTTCAACCTGATCAATCAGAGAGTCACACAGACTTTAATGTGAAGAAGACTCAGTGTGAAGGATTTGTTGCCTCAAAAGGAGAAAATTAAAGATGAACTACTGAGGTAGAAGGTTAACGTATTGAGATAAAAATGAATGCAATATTTGATGCATCCGATTCTCTGAAGAAAAAACTAAGTAATGAAATTATGAGTCACACCATCACTATATGGCCTTCCTGTCCACCTCCTGCAAAAACCAAGATGGCGACAGCCAAAATGTCCTCCCCCTCGGTCCTCTGGTCTCTTTCCTTCTTCCTTGGTCTGTCTGTCCTCTTTCCTTCTCCCTCTGTCCTCTGGTCTCTTTCCTTCTCCTTTGGTCCCATGGTCCCTCTGTACTCCTCCCTTGGTCTGGCTGTCCTCCTTCCTTCTCCCTTGGTCCCTCTGTCCTTTCCTCCTCCCTTAGCCCATCTGTCCTCTTTCCTTCTCCCTCTGTCCTCTTTTCTCCTCCACACACACACACACACACACACACACACACACACACACACACACACACAGCTGGGTGTATAATCTCTTGGTTTGGTGCTTGGCCCAGTGCTGTTACATCGTCCCTCAGGTCACATGCTCACACACAGCAGGAGGTGAGTGGTTTCGTTTGGCTGCATTCTGAACTTTAACCACTAGATGGAGCCAGATCCCACGAGACCTTCAAGTCCTTTATATGCTGATCAGAACGCCATAACTCCCTCCTGTAATTTCTATTTCAAACAGCTGTAAAAAGTGTTTATGTACATTTGACAAGATCACATTTGAACATGTCACGATTACTTTGCAACGTACCTCCGGAGCAGTACTTAGGTTTACTGGTTAGAGCTTGAACGCACCACGATGTCACACACGTGTATACATGTGTATAGATGTGTGTGCATGAATGCATGAAGCTGACAACAAAAACATCTCCTATGATGCATAACCAAGTACCTGCCTGCAGTATATATATATATATATATATATATATATATATATATATATATATATATATATATATATATGTGTGTGTGTGTGTGTGTGTGAGTAGCACAATCACACAGTCGTAGCAGTAGGAGGTCCTGATGAAACAGCTGAGTCTCTGACCAGGAATGTGGAGTCTGTAGGGGCCTTTAAAATAGACACACACACACACACACACACACACACACACACACACACACACACACACACACACACACACACACACACACACACACACACACACACACACACACACACACACACACCTGACAGCTGCCAAATATACAGAGGGGGGAGAAGAAGGAGCAACAACAGGAGACGGGAGGAGAAAGATCAAATTACCGGCAGTCTCTTCTCCTTCCTCTCCATCTCTACCCTTTTCTCCTCCTCATATTTCTACTTCTGGTAAAACAAGTCTCCCCGTCTCCTTGTTGGAGGACCACGAGTCACCAGCGCATCATTTTTATTTGACTTCTTTGGAGTCGAGAACAAGCTTCTGTTGAGTTTCCTTCAGGCAGCTGTTTTGTGTGTGTGTGTGTGTGTGTGTGTGTGTGTGTGTGTGTGTGTGAGTGTGTCAACTGTAGAAGCATATGCGCGACATACTGAGCGACTCTGAGAAACAGAAATACTTTCAGAGCCGCGACTAAGAATTTCAGAATAAATGTTTTGTGACGTGAAAATTTTGTTAACGTCCAACAAGATTCACTTCTAGAGATCAGAGTACATCAAGTACACAAATACCCTAAAATTGTACTTTCCATGTCCTGACCCATAAGGGAAACAACAGCGTGCAGAACGGACAGTTGAGCTTATAAAATAATACGTAACTATTTTTATGAATCAAACTTCTTGAGGGGAAAACTCTTTTGCTTCTCTGTCGTGAATATTTCTGTTTTCTTTCCTTTTTGACGACAAACTGAAGGTCTTTGATCTCAGGACCCGTGAGGACGTCGTCTCGGCCTTTTGGGGGAACGCCGTCCACGCTTTGAATCGACTAATCACCTTCGAGTCCGCGCTCAGGGCTTAACAACATACAGGCACGACATCACATTGCATTTAAAGTTGTTTTAATTAAAGAAGTGTTATAAGTTCACTCAAGGAAAAACAAAAAATAATAATCTGGAGGTTTGGGGCACAACTTTGTTTTAAGAAATTAACCTTTATTATTATTATTATTATTATTATTAATATTATTATTTTTAGACTTGTAATTCCTTTACACAATACATTTTCCTTTATAAGTATTTCAAAATATCTTTTTGCTGGTTCGCTCGGTAATATTTGTATTTTTTCTTCCTATAAGTAGAATCTCGTGTTCAATATAGTTCTCTTTTTGAAAACAACAACAACAAAAAGACAACATCCATCACTGTGTTTCTGTCCAGAGTCTTCAAGCGGTGGAAAAAACAAAATCAACTGGTCGAGACGGCCGTCTGTCCAGCGCCGACCGCGACAGAGAGGCTCATGGGAAGAAAAAAAAAACACCAGGAAGGAAGAGCTCAGAAGGCCAGAGAAGCTTCGCTGTCCGACGCCGAATATTTGGACCCTTGTAGCACGACGGGAGCGTTAAATGAAAAAGAAAGTCCTGCGTGAGGATCTGAACGGCGCCCCCCGGTGGTGGTGCGGGGGGGCCCAAAGACGGTCCTCCACCCACGCGTTGGCCCTCGCTCTCAAACACCAGGGATGCTCTGGCGTTAGGGAGTCGACTCTCGCCGGTAAAACGATGCTATCGTATGTATAACATAAAGCCTGCTGGAGTCAAAGCTTTGTTTCGATTGATTTATTTTAAAAAGCCCCGTTCTTGTCATTTGGAGCTTTAAAAAAAAATAAATCTTTTTGTCGTTGCACATCCACACAGCAGCTCCCTGTACATTCCTCTCAATAAAACCCCACGGAGGAGAGACTGGACTGGAACAGGAATACGATGGATGCTAAGTAGTTATCTCCTTAAACCGGAGCGGGAAAACCTCTTCAAACACTCCTCCACTCTTTTAAATATAAACTATGCTGCCAATCGGAAAAAAAGCATTCGTTGGCTTCATTTCTAGTTATAAAAACCAAATTTGCTGGTTTTAGTAGGTTCTCTCTTTTATTATTTATCTTTTACAATAAAGCACTCTTCCTCTCTCTCTCTCTCTCTCTCTCTGAGCTCCAGACTGCAGCGAACACACCAACATGTACTTGTTCTGTTTGTTAACGCCACAATACTTTAGTAGCTATTACAGCACGATTTGTCATGCATGTCATGTCATTTTTCTGTTTTTATGCAAAATACCCTCTATATATTGCAGACCTGTGGAAGCCCATTTCCACCACTCTGATGGGGAAAAAAAGTCATAAATATGAGCTATTAAGTCATAATTATTGAGATGTAAAATCATGATTACGTGATGTAAAATAAAAATGATAAGATGCCAAGTCGTTATAATGAGATAGCAAGTTATAATTATGAGCTATTAAGTCATAATTAGAGCAATTAAGTCATAATTATGATATATTAAATATCATAATGAACTATTAGGTCATAATTATCGCGACATTAAGTCAAAACGATGAGATATGAAGTCATGATTACGAGATTTAAAATAAAAATTATAAGATGCTAAGTCGTTATAATGAAAAAACATCTCATAATGAGCTATTGAGTTGTAATAATTGAGATCTGAAGTCATAATAATTGAGATAGTATCTCATAATGAGCTATGAAGTCATAATTATGACTTGCATGATCAGCATTTTGTAGAGATGGGCTTCCATGCAGATCCATCTGCACTAACACCACCATTTTATTCTATTTATGATAATATCCCCGTCCTCCCTCCTCCGGCTCCATCAGTCGTCGTCCCCCTCGTCCCCCTCGGACTCGTCCCGCCTCTCGAAGCCCTTCTCCCGGACCCGCTCCTGGATCTCCTTCATCTCGTCGGCGTACCGGCTGAAGGCTCCCCCGAACTTGCCCCAGGCCTTGAGGGGCACCGTGATAGAGTTCCGGTAGCTGGGCTTCACCTCGCTGACCCGCAGGAACACGCCGTACTTGTTGGAGCCCACGTCGAAGAAGAACCGCTTGGAGTCCACCATGATGGAGGTGCCCTCGGGGAGCTCCCCAGAGCCCGGGCCCCCGGCCCCGGCGGCCAGCTCCTCGTCGTCCCCGCCGTAGTCGTCTATGAGCTTCGCGAGGGCGTCCCGGAACTCGATGAGCCCCTGGGCCGGCAGCGCGATGGTCTGGCCGGACAGCATGCCGGGGTTCCCCCCGCCACCTCCGCCGCCTCCCCCCCCGAAGCCGCCGCCGCCACCGGGCCCGCGGTTCACGGTCTGCCGGATCCGGAGGAACCTCCCCCGCTGGTTCTCCTTCAAGTCCAGGTAATACTTGCGGTTCTCCCGGACAAGGAACTCGCTCTTGAGAGCCCGCCGCGGCCCGCCGTCCTCCGCCCCCGCGGCCGCCTGGGCGATCTGCTCCGGGCTGCTGGGCCCCAGTTGGGCGTAGTGCTCGATGAAGTCCCCGAGGTAGTCGCGGAACTCCGCGGCTACGGAGAGCGAGAGGGTCAGGCGGCTTTTGGAGCCGCCGGCCCCGACCTCGGCGATCTTGATGAACCGGCCCTTGCTGTTCTGCTTCACGTCCAGGTAGAAGCGCTTGTTCTGGATGTCGAGGCGCTTGGACGCCAGCTCCTGGGTCTCCTGGTCCCTCTGGTAGTGCTGGAAGCCGCCGCCTCCTCCTCCACCGCCGCCGCTGCCGCCGCCGCCTCCTCCCCCGCTGCTACCTCCGCGCTCACTCCCGCTGTCGCCATCCGCCATCTTCTGCTCCACCATTCGGCTTCTGCGCCCTCTCTCCCCCTGCGTCTCTGCCCCCTTCACGCACCCTTCCACGAAAGCGTCGTGATTGGCCCAACTGTGTGCCACTTTCGCGAGTTCACACGGTTACGGCTTTCCCATTGGTTGTCCGCCGAGCCCACGTGTAGAACTTTCTCGTTTGCCATTGGTCAAAATGAGGACTCATTTACATACTTCTTCTTCTACTATTATTTCTTTTAAACTACTCCCTCTGGTTGTGAAATCTTTGTTTTTATGACATAATATAATGGAATTCTGTTTTTTTCTGGCTTCAGCTGGTAAACTGTGTCGACATAGTTTTGTTTTTCCTCAAAATTGTATAGTGTTAATAAGTCTCATTCGCCAGTATTTTATAATAAAATTAAAAAAAACTCCATTGTAAGTAAAAGTCCTACATAAAAAATCAAAGTACACAAGTGTTACTAGCAAAATAAGTAAAAAGTATGAATAGCAATACAAAGGTTATACTGTAGAAAAATAGTAATAGTAATGCATTGAAAATAATACTCAAAGTACATAAGTAATATAATATATTACATAATTATTGATTCATGAATGTGATCATGTGTTAAATGTTGCAGCTGGAGCAAATTATCTTATTCAAATAAACGTAGAACAGTAAAAAGTACATTAAGTACCTCTGAGATTAACATTAAAAAGTGCAATAAGTACCTTTGAGATGTAGTGGTATAAAGTAGCAGAGAATGGAAATACTCAAGCAAAGTACAGCTACCTCAAGACTACAACAGTTCGGTGCTTTAGGGTCTGAACAGTTACTTTACTACTACTTTATGTATACAAGTACTACAATATTGTTGCACTACCCATCTCTGCCCGAAAGTGGCAGCAGAGTGCAACTTTTAAAAGTGCTAAGTAGCATAAATAGAACTTCATAAGTGCAGTAAAAGTACAATAAAAACCTACTAAAGTACTACATTTTGTTCCAGAAATATTTTAAGGATGAAAACTCATCAGAAGAAGTTTGAATAGTAATTTTATTTTAGACGTAAACAAACAAAAATAATCAAATGAAACAGATTCAAATTTAAATATATCCAAACTATACAACCAGATACAAGCCGAGACAGACACACGCACACAGACACACAGACACACACACACGTAAGTCCCACTATTGCACAACACCCTGTATGAGTCCGGCTTCACAGCAGCAGCTGATGTTCCTCTTGATCCTGTGATGACGAGGAACACGACCAATAAGTCTAGCTGTGTCCGACAGGACGTCCCAGTCTTGGTCCAGGTTCACTTCCTGGTCCTGGTCCTGGTCAAGGTCAGTAATACTGAGGGTACTGAGGCGGCATCACGACTCCGGGCAGGTTGCTGTACTGGAAGGAGTCCAGCGGCAAAGCGGCGCCGCACTGCAGCCCGTGCGGCGGCCCGTAAGGGGCGCCGGCGGCCGCAGGGTCCTGGTACCGGGGGTATGGCGCCGGCCGGTAGGCCTGCAGCTCGGGGTAGTGCAGGAACTGAGCAGCGGCGTTGGCGTGGCAGGCGTGAGCCAACGCGTCCTGCACCGTGCGCTTCAGCTTCATGCGCCGGTTCTGGAACCAGTTTCTGATCTGAAGAGAAGAAACATGGATTATTAGATATAGAACATTAACATTTCTCTCCATTGGTGAACATTAGGGAACGCTGAAGCTCAACACATGCTCCGCTGTCATTAAGACAAATCAATAATAATAATTTCTTTGGAAGTCAAACTGCTCACCTGTTTGTCTGACAGCTGCAGCTTCCTGCAGAGCTCCGTCTTGTCCTGCGTCCCCAGGTATGCGTTCCTCTTGAACGAGCGCTCCAGGCTGCTGATTTGCTCCGCCGTGAAGGCTGTGCGGGGCCTCCTGCCCAGCGGGGGAGAGGAAGAGGAGGACGAGGTGGAGGAAGAGGAGGAGGAGATTGAGGAGGAGGGGCAGTGGGCGGCGGCCGTGGGGGAGAGGGATTGGCCCCCTTCGCTCTCATAGCCGGAGGTCTCTTCCTCTTCCTCCTCTTCTTCCGTCCCGCTGCTGAACGCTGCTTCAGTCACTGCAGAGAGAAACTCACGTTAACTCAGAAAAGTACTACAACTACACTGTGAAATACTCCTGCAAGAGTACAAGTACAATGATGCCCCCTTGTGACTGTTCTGCTATAATATATAGAGAGAAAGAGAGAAAGAGAGAGAGAGAGAGACAGAGATTAATTTTTGATTTTGTAAAAAAAGTTAAGGATAAATAAATAGTAAGAAATGTCCCAAAGCGACGTATTCACAATGTTTAAGTTCTTCAAAAGACACATAAATTATTAAAAAGATAAGAGACGGTCATAAACAATTCCCCCAAATGTCCTGATTCATGTGATATGTTTTCATGACCGCTGCACATGAATGAACTCATGAAGACACATTGCAGTGTCTCTTCAGCCCTTTACTCACACCAGCAGGTTAACGTGTTTGTAAGCTGCTGGTGTGTAAAGTAACTGTAGACTATAAAGTAACTATGTGTAGAGTATCTGTGTGTTTGTGTTGCAGCAGCGTTGAGGAGAGGAATGGAGGGACGTACCGTGGTGCTGCAGGCTCCGGGCATCTCGCTGCTTTGGGGAACTCTCTGACTTCGCTCTGCAGTAAAAACCCGGCAGACTCTCCGAGTGAGTCCCGCAGGCCACAGGTCCTGGTCTTGGTTCTGGTCCAGAGGACGAGCCCGTGGGCTGGCTGCTCTGGGACATCCACTCGATGGAGAAGTGTCCCCTCATGGTGCAGGAAAAAAAAAGAGTAAAAAGTAAAATCTGTGCTGTGTGAAAGAGAAGCAGAGGATGTGCCGGTGTGTCCTGGTCCCAGGGGAGTCTTGACTGGCCCCCTCCTCACAGCACGTCTGTATTTATAGGAGGCATCAGACCCCCTCAGCAACAAGATCAAAGCAACCCCCCTCACACACACACACATCACCCCCCCTTAGTTTTCACAACTGGAGTAATTAAGACGTCTCATTCAGTCTCAATGAGGCTGTTACAGGCAGGCTCCAGTGAGTCTGGGACGGACCCCCATCCTCCTCCTCCTCCTCCTCCTCCTCCACCCCTCCATCTCCTCCCCCTTCCTGCCCCCAGAAGAAAAGATAATAGCCACACCTCTCCCCCTGTCTGCAGTCACGTCCTCCCTGTGAATGAAGTCGTCTCCTCGCTTTCACGCTTTGATTCTCAATTTAATCTGAACGCCACAATGACAAACTGTGAAATTATATATATATATATATATGTGTGTGTGTGTGTGTACTTTGTTCAGCAACAACATTCATCACAGGTTTCCCTTAGCGGAAATTAGAGGTGATATTGATATTAACATTACTGTTAACTATTTAAATATTCGCTTCACGACAGACATGATGAAAGGTACATGTATAATTATATATATATATATATATATATATATATATATATATATATATATATACATATATAGTGTTACAGTCTCTGATGTATAGAGAAACACTACCGTGAATGACATTGTTCATATTTAGAGAGATTATCACTAAGATATTCACATTTTTAAAGGCACCAAGTGTCATTTGTTTCTTGTATTTTTGGTTAATATTTAGGATAGGATTAGATATTATATTCATGTATTAGTCCCGCTGTGGGGAAGTTGAAGGATTCCAGCAGCAGAGGTTTAAGTGCACAAAGAGACACACAAAGAGTCTTATAAATAAACAATAAAACAGTAAAGAGTCCACAATATCTGCAGAATTAAAAGTCTCTTTTTGGGTCTTTTCTGTTTCTTATTCAACGTGGTTCAAAGTGTTTTGGTGTTTCATTATCAACCAGTGGCGTCCCGAGGCTTTTTTAACTAGCCCTGAATTTCAATTTTCAAAAAAAGATGAATTTTTTTTTTTTAAAGCTCACATCCTCAAATTACCGTTATCTCATATGGATGCTTCCACAGTGTTTTTGGACAGGTTTGAGTAACAATTATATATATATATATATATATATATATATATATATATATATATATATATATATATATATATATATATATATATATATTTTAAGGGTTAGGGTTAGTTAAACACCTCCAGGTCACACAAGACGTCATCCACCCAGAACAGCGTCAGGCAGCAGACGCACTTCACAACAGAAAGCTGCTGTCTTTGGGTAGTAGCACAACAAGATGTTTCAAAAAAATATTTTGATATTTTCCTCCCGTAGGTGGTCAGGAATTAAAGAGGTAATGGGAATAGAAATTATTTTAAAATGTATAATTTCGAAAAGAGTGTTGCAGCTGGAACTACTAGAGAGAAGTAGCTGCTAGTTGATATGACATACGAAAAAAAACTTTCTGTTATTATTAGCATCTGTCTGTAAATGCAATTGTAGTGTGTGAGAATTGTGCACCTACAAATAATGAAGCTTGGGCTTCTTCTGGAGGGGAAAGTAGCAAAAGTTAATGTGAGGGTACAATGTCCAACCATCTTGTTCATTTTCTTTTTCATGAAATGCCTCAATTCAATTCAGTAGAGTACCTGTAGGGTATGTGGAGACTGTTTCTATGCCTAAAAATTTCGGCGCGCGCATCTGGTACACGTCTCAAGGCTAAGCCCAGGATGTGTCAAAATCCTAAAGCCGCCTCTGTTATCAACAGGAGCGCACGTGTTTCATTTACTTTGAAAGGTGAAGAAATGCATCATAACATTTAAAAACATGGATTAAATGAGATGCATTGTCATGTTTCCAGCATAAATTGGACAGAAATGTTTCAGTTAAAGCTTCTGAGAAGAAAATGTTTTGAACCGGAGCTCCAACAGAGAAACACTTATCAATGTGTTGATATTTTACAGTTAGAAGACTTAAAAAGTGTTTTCTCTGCGGCTTTACTGGTCATGAAACACTGACTCGTTGATGAGCAGCATTACCTGAAGAGCGAGATTAGAGAGATGAGCTAACGATGAGCCGTCTCTCTCTCATTGATCAGTCAACGAGAACAAAACCGTCAATAACACAGAAACGTATCCGAGTTCATCTTCATCAGCAGCCTGGATGGATCTGAGACTGAGGAAGAGGTGGAAGAAGATGATGAAGAAGAAGAAAAAGAAGAAGAGACAGGAAGTGATCAGAACCTTTGAATAGTGTTTTTGCGTTTCTACTTTTGTGTTTTTTTTACACAAACTCAGAATAAACATAAAAACATATTTTTTACAATCAATATATTTTTATTTATTTTTTGACTTTTTAAAAGCTTTTCACACTTCAATTAAAATAATGAATATTATAAATATTTTAAACAGAGTTGTTTAAATGAGTTGTGTTTAATAAAATAAATCAAGGTATATAAATCAGAGACGTAGTCTTACATTTTACTCTCTGTGCCGCCTTCAGGTGAGCGGCTTCTGTTTCTGGGAAAGAAATTAAACGTCACAATCTGAAGACATTTAGAGACGAGGCCCATGACACACACGCACGCGCACACACACACACACACACCCTAACACATCCCATCTGAGGAGGAGTCGCAGCGCCCGCTTGGCCACTGGGACCAGTCGGTCCAGCCAGCATCAAAGCCCCAGCAGCCTTTGATGGGCTGATAGGGATCAGCGGGTCGGGGCTGCAGACGGGGCGGAGCGCTGCGACTGCAGATCAATGACTATTAGAGCAGCATCATCTGCATAGAGGAGCACACGCAACACCTTTTACTCTGATACTTGTTACTTTGTTAACTTGTTACTTTGTTAACTTGTTACTTTCTTACTTTGTTAACTTACTTTGTTAACTTGTTACTTTGTTAACTTACTTTGTTAACTTGTTACTTTGTTAACTTGTTACTTTCTTACTTTGTTAACTTACTTTGTAAATGTGTTACTTTGTTAACTTACTTTGTAAACTTGTTACTTTGTTAACTTGTTACTTTCTTAACTTACTTTGTAAACTTGTTACTTTGTTAACTTGTTACTTTCTTACTTTGTTAACTTACTTTGTAAACTTGTTACTTTCTTACTTTGTTAACTTGTTAAGTAACTAAACTACTTTTCAAATAATGTGCAAAATTTGTGTTTAATCAGGATACATATTCTAAATATTGTTATTTCTGTCAAAAACTTGGAATAAGGAATTAAAACACAGAAAAAGTATGTATTGTATGTATTTGTTGTTACGTTTCTACTATCTCTCTTTGTTAAGCTCCTTTTTGCAAAACTGCACGAGGAAGGATATTCTAAATATTATTATTTTGTCAAATGATTTTGTAAAAGAATAAAAAGATTGTTTTTGTCAATTATTCATGTTTTTAACTTGTTCGCGTCAAGAAGGACGACGGTGTCACGTTTTATGAGCTCAAATGAAAGATTCATGGAAAACTCAGCGTATAGATTTGTAAGTTTGAAAACAGTTGAACGAGTTGTGATGTAACTTTAGAGCCTCGAACGTGGATTCATCCGCCACTGAAAATAGTCCCCCAGTAAACCTCTTTTTAAATGAAAAAACTACCCATCTAATAAAAAACATGAGGACTTGCGGGCTTGGAGCAGAGAGACACGGACAGGAAGTCACAAACAGGAAGTGACAAACAGGAAGTCACCAACGCGTCACTGCACGAGACTTCAGGACAAAATGAAAAACAAAAGAAGATTTCTCCTTCAAAGCCTCTGTATTCAGATTTATTGAGGATTTTATCTACGAAAACCTGATAGAGACGGAGACGTCAGAGATCTGAGCACCAGGTTGGGGTGTGTGTGTGTCTGCGTGTACGTGTGTGTGTCCTCGAGGTGTGTTTGTGACCATAACAGAGCAGCAAACAGCCCCATTAGAGATGAAAGACTCTGAATGGAGCCAATCAAAGACGAGCTCAGCAGGAGACGCTCACACACAGACAGCAGCCGGGACACTGGGAGGAGGAGGA
>NW_027175854.1:14347500-14407500 GCF_023055335.1 Clinocottus analis | reverse complement strand
CTCTTGAATGTGTGCTGATTCCTAGAAGATTGAAAGTCAGACGACTTACCCGGCCTCCCTCCACGATGTCTTTCTGCAGGTCGGTAGACGCCGTCACCAGCATGTGAACAGCCTGGAGAGGAAAGAAACCAGAGAAGAAGAAACACAGAGTTTAAAAAAAAAAAGAAGAAGAAGAAAAACCACAGAAGTTCACAGGAGGCAGAACAGATGTTTCACCTTCATCAGGTCTGAACAGGATCCCAGGATGCTGCGACGGAGCAGAAGGAAACGCATCACACAGATTTCAGGCGAGTGAAGAACACAAAATCAACTATTTTATATTTTAGGGCGCGGTCGGTCGCCTCACCTCTGGTTGACCTCCAGCTGGACGCCGGACGCTTCCCTCCTCGTCTGGTTCAGTATCTCCTGGTAAACAGACATTTAAAACAGGAACGTGTGTGTCTGTGTCTGTGTTTGTGTGGTTTGTCCTCACGTCCATTCGCAGCACCGCCTCTTCGATGGCCGTCGCCGTGGCCGCCATCTCTTTGTCCACCGTGGCGCCCAGCTCCTCTTTGAGGACGTCCTGTCCTTTCGGACGCAGATCCTGAACACGAATAAACACAGTTATATATAGTAGTACATCCACCGGGAAAACTGCTAGCTAGCAGCAGCTAGGAGCTAGCTAGCAGCAGCGCTAGCTTGCTACAGCGATATAGCAAAAAATGACTTCTTCCATCTCTGGTAACAGATTTTTTTAATGTGCCTCACCCTAACATACAATAAATTATACGTAAAGGTAAATAAAAAATGTAAACTATTGTATTGTGTTTCCGGGGCTTTTATTTTGGAAGGAGGAAAGCGGAAAGAAAGGTGCGGAGAAATGTTGGTGGTAAAAAGAGAAAGAGGACGATAATAAAGTAGTTGCCAGCTTGGTTTCACAAACGAGCATCGTTTCCTTATTTTCTTATGACAACACAGTTTAGGCGCCCCGACACAACGCTCGGTTTCAAAAGGAACAAAATTAAAAGGAAATATATCAGATTTTTATAAAACATAAATAATTAAAGCTCAATTTTATATCAAGACTAAAAAGGGAACCATACAATAAATAATAAAGAAAATAGATATATAAATCTCAAACACAAGCCAGATTAAAAAATTTAAATACAATGAATACTTTAGCAGGTACTACTTTGTCTCACCTGTCCCAGAGCGAGGATCCGCTGCACGGTGCAGCGCACGGCGGAGGGATCCGCTCTCGGTAAAGTGTCCTGCAGCTTCAGGTCCTTCAGGTACTGGAGGCAGTGATTCGCACAATCCCGACAGTTGTCGGTCAAACCTGTAGGCAACAAAGACACGTTTACTTCATATATATATATATATATATATATATATATATATATGTATATGTGTGTACTATATGTATATTATGTGTATATCTTTAACCGATGAGGGGAGCTTACGGTCGGCCTGGTCAATGGGAGCCGAGTGAGACGCCGCTGACCCGTTCACGATGGTGTCGGCAGCAAGGTGAGAGAACTGAGTGACCGACCGCAGCAGACCACTGGCATCTAGGACAACAGGTACAAGTACCTTTACTGTAGTACTGTACTTCAATCAATGTAAACAAGTACCTTCACTGTAGTACTGTAGCTCAGTCAGACATTAAGGTTTTTATTATTTACCTTTTCTACAAATTTACACCACGATTCAATAAATATCTAGTAAGTACTTTTTACTGTCCTCCATCTCAGAGGTACATGTTGTACTTGTACCTGAACATGAGCTCACCGTTGCAGTGCTCCAGGTAGACCCTGTGGCTCTGCTGCATCTTGTCGACGGAGCTCAGAGTGATTTCAGCTCGATTCACCAAATAATCTGAAAAACAAAACACGGTGGTGGTTTGGTATGTTATTGGGAGATATTTTTGTGATGGTATAATATATATTCGTGCTACTTTTAGAGGGGATTGAACGTCTCGTGTGTTTCACCTGGCGAGCTGATGCAGCGCACGTGAACGGGGTCGTCGAGTTTGGCCACAGCGTCCAGTATGATGCCCTCGGCCTCCACCACCGCACACTGCAGCAGACAGAACTGCTCGTCCTGCAGCTTCCTGCTGAGCTGCTGCTCACGGCACGCCTGACAGACACACACACACACACACACACACACACACACACACAGTAACTAACCACTCTCCTCTCCACAGCTTCACTGTGTATGTCATACGGTCTGTGTGTGCGTCTGGTGTCTGTCTGTCTGTGTGTGTTCGTCTCTCACGGTATCTGCGCGTGTCTCTCTGTGTGTCTCATTGTGTGTGTGTGTGTGTTATTTTGTTTCTCTGTGTGTCTGTGAGTGTCTCTGTATGTGTCTCTATGTGTGTTGTCTCTGTGTGTATATGTCTCTGTGTGTTTGTATGTCTCTGTGTGTGTGGGGGTCTCTGTGTATGTGTGTGTGTGTCTCTGTGTATGTCTCTGTGTGTGTGTCTCTGTATGTGTCTATATGTGTCTCTCTGTCTGTCTCTCTCTCTGTCTGTGTGTGTGTGTATATCTGTGTGTGTGTGTGTGTGTGTGTGTGTGTGTGTGTGTCTCTGTACCTGCTGCAGCATCTGCTCCTGCAGGCCCCCCAGCTGCATGCTGCTCCTGCTCCTCTCCTGCTCCAGGGCCGCAAGGTGGTTCTGGTTCTGCAGCCTGAGGGCGCTAAGCTCCGCCTCCTGGTCCCTGCTGGAGCGCAGCAGCAGCTCCCGCTCCGCCTGCAGCCCCGCAAGGGAGCCGCTCAGCTGGGTGCCGCTCTGAGGAGGAGGACACGGTTAATGTAGCTCCTCCCCCTGCATGCATTACAAAGCTGGTACTTTAAATGGTTTTTAAATGGTGTCCCACCACTTCTTTGCTCTGTAGGGCGGCGCTCACTCGGTTCAGCTCCGCCCGCGTGGCGTCCAGCTCTCGCCTCAGCCGCTCTATCTCCAGCTTCTGCTCCGCGTTCACGGCGAGCTTTCAGAAAGGAACGATTACTTTAGTACAAGCAAACACTTTGCATGAGACGTTCAAGGAAACACAAGACACAGACTATAGGAGTTAAAGGTAGTGATGCCTCAAAGTCACAAGGTCTCAAGGTAGTGAGGTCACAAGGTCTTAAGGTCACAAGGTCTTGAGGTAGCAAGGTCACAAGGTCTCTTGGTCTGAAGGTCACAAGGGCTCAAGGGCTTAAGGTAGAAAGGTCACAAGGTCTCTTGGTACCTGCTGCTGTAGCTGAGCCTTCAGCGCCTCCAGCTCTCGAAGGAGCCGGTCCCGGTCCTGGTCCACGGCGCCCTGCTGCTGCTGGGCCTGCTGCGCCCGCTGCCTCAGAGAGCTCAGTTCGCCGTCTCGCTCTGCGGCCGAGCGCAGCAGCGCGTCGCGCTCCGCCTGCAGTGCCGCCATGCTGCCGGTGACCTGAGACCCCTCCTGAGGAGCATAGGAAACACACAGAGGGGGGTTTAGATTAAGACTTTTAACCAGAGGGTCTGCGTCCTGATGACCTGGTTCTGTTGGGATATTGTGCAATGCAACATAGATATTGTCATATAGTCTTATGCAAAGTTTTTAAAAAAGCTAGCTATAAAGGGAATCTAGCAAAGGGGATCTAGCAGCAGCAGTGCTAGCTGGCTACAGTGGGGAGCTAACAGCAGCGGGGAGCTAGTGAGGACAACACCGAAGCTAGTAGCGGCTTGTAACCCGACTTTTACGGTATATAAGAATAAGTCACCGAGAACCTAACCGGCATCTGCCACGTTTTCAATATTTGTGGCTACAGACACACAAAAAAGCGTTGAAGTTCAACTCCTGAAGGAAATCAACATCCTGGATCAACTCTTTAAAAGTAAGTAAAAGGCAAAGAGCAGCTCGTCTGAGTGTAGCTTTTCCTGGTTTCCACCACTGACACCAGGCTGTGAATAAAGGTTTGTGTTGCTGTTGTGTTGCTGTTGTGTTGCTCCTCACCATCACCGCGTGGTCCAGAGAGCTGCGCAGGTGAGTCAGCTCGGCCCTCTGCTCCAGCAGCTCTTTGTTCAGGCGCTGAACCTCCTGCTGCTGCTGACTCATCTGACCGGAGAGGAGGAGAACCCAGGTCAACACGGCCGCTCGTATTTCAACATTAAAATAACGCGCGTCATCGGCTTCTCACCGAGTTCCTCTTCTCCTGTCGGAGGTTCTCCAGCTCGTTCTCTAGCTGCTGTTTGTTTCTCAGCCAGTCGTCTTGACCTTGTTTTGCGCCCGAGAGCAGCTTCCCTGTTTCTGCGTTCTGCAACCAACACACAGAGAAAAGTTAAAGAAACCAACGACGCTAAAAACTGTAGAACAGTCGGCCATCTTGAGATGTACACGCTTATGTTGCAGAGCGTTGGATGAGAGGATTGATGCTGTAGGTGTGAAGCTGCTGCTTAGCTAGCTTAGCTTAGCTTAGCTTAGCGTAAAGACTGGGAATGGGGGGAAACTGCTAGCGTGGCTCGGGGCTCACCCTCTTCATCAGGTCGGCGTGGCTGGTGATCAGCTCCGCGTGTCGCTCCTTCAGCTGAGTGAAGCGCAGTTCTGCCGCCTGAGCTCGTTCTGCAGGAAGTTTACAATCATATACATGTATATATATATTTATTTGGGGAGAGGGGTTAAAGACACTTACAGCTGCAGTTAATTTACGAATTATTAAAAAATTAAAATTGACATGCAGAAAAAGAGCTTTGTTTGTGAAGAGAAACTGCAATAACATGTCTACATTGGGAAGCAGTGGATTTTAGTGCCCCATGATGAAGAAAATTGTTACTTTATAGTTTAAAATGAACTGCAACAGTACAATAACTTGACTTTAATGCAACATTTTTTTCATGTTGTGAGAGTTATTTGTCTATTTTTTTTAAACATGTTTCATATATATATATTTTCTTGTGTGTCCGGTGACTCACGGTCCGCCTCCTTGAACCCAATCTGAGCCCCGGCGTTGGCGCTGTTGGCGCTGCGCAGCGCCTCCACCTCCATCCTCAGGTGCTCCTTCTCCATCATGGCCAGCTGCTTGTGGCCGCGCTGTTCCTCCACCTCGGCGTCCAGCCGACTCACCTGAGACCTCAGCTCGGCCACGCACCTCTGGGCCTGATGGAGGGACAGGTGAAGGAAGGAAAAATTAAGGAACAATGAAGGAATGGGTGAAGAAGCAGGTGAGGAAAAGGTGGTCAGGAAGGAGCGGGCAAAGGAGCAGGTGAGGAACAGGTGGTCAGGGAGGAGCGGGCGAAGGAGCAGGTGAAGGAGCAGGTGGTCAGGAAGGAGCGGGCGAAGGAGCAGGTGAAGGAGCAGGTGGTCAGGAAGGAGCAGGTGGGTATGTAGGAAGCTCACCTCGGCCTTAAGGAGCTGCAGCTCTGGGCGCAGCACCTCCAGCTCTCTCCTCAGACTCTCGTTCTCCCCCCGCTGCTCCACCGACGTGTCAGGGAACCCCGTTTGGTTGAACTGATAGTACTGCTCATGAAATAAATTAAATAATTTAAAAAATATATATATATCTTTTTGGTAGCTTTTCTTCCAGATTGACTTTTGTGGGACAAATGTATTACATTCATTTAAATAAATACATAAATTAAAGCATTTTTTTAAATTAAAAAAACGAATTTTGAGAGCAAAAATATATGTATTTAAAATATCAAAATATATAAAAAATGTAGTTTAAAAGATTATGATTATTTTACATTTTCAAAATTTTCCAATTTTTTTAATTCTTAAATTATTTTTGTTCTCACAGCTTTTGATAAAGCCCTGAGACCACAGAAGAAACATAAAATGACAAAGAGGCGCTTAGTTGCAGTTGATACAAAGCTCTCAAGACTTTGGAAGACGCATCGGTTTGTCGGCTTAACCCTAAATAGACTAATCTTAAGGAAAAAAATAACGAATTTTGAAATGTATTTTTCCATAAAACCATCTGAGGAAACATGTAACACGGTTGTGTTGTTTTGTACCTGCGGCATCGGGGACGGGGCTCTGAGCGCCGGCTCCGCCTCCTCTTCCTCATGGCGCTCCTCGTTGGGCATCAGCACCACGGGCTTCTTGTACTCAGCCAGCGCAGCGGCGCGGAGGAAGTTTGGAGGAGCCTGTGTCACAAACACATAATATAAGTTTAAATTTACTCAAACACGACACTAAAGTCAAGATTTGAGGAAGTTTGATACTTTAGGCCTCAGAGGTGATTTACTCTTTACTCCACCACATGAAGAGCTTCTACACGCGATTTATTTAGTTAATAATCAAACTATGAAATTGTTGAAACATCTTTTGAGAACTACTTTCATAATATTTATTTTTTAAGCAAAACTGAAAAAAAACCCTTCATGGTTCTATATTCTGAAATGTAAAGAGTAATAATGTAAATACTTTTACAACAGTAATATTTTCAATGCGGGCTTGTACTTGTACTTGAGTACTCTATGTGTCGTAGTAGTACTTTAAGTAAAGGAGTACTTCCTCCCCGCTGATGGAGAAACATCAGGATGAACTGTGTGGCGTTCAGGACTCACGTCGGGGAGGTCTGGGATCTGGATGACGCTCTTAAAGAACTCTGTCTCTCTGGCTCGGTCGAAGAACTGAGTGAGGCTAAAGAAAAGAAAAGAGACATCACCGACTGGAAATGTAGATATGAATGTTTGTTTATGCCTCATGACGCTGCTGATGACACACCTGGTGAAGAGATCACGGAACCGCTCCCGATGGCCGAGCAGAACATCTGGAGCGAGGCCTGTAAGTTTATTATGATTATTAAACATATATACAGATAAGCAACACATGATAGTAATGAATACATATATAAATAAAAAATAATAATGATTAAAAAATATTTAATTAAAAGGAATATATAAAATATATTTTTTAATTAAGAATATTTAATAAATATATTTTTTATTTTAATAAAAATATTGTATTTTATTTATTTAATATGTATGTATATATATATATATATATATATATATATATATATATATATATATATATATATATATATATATATATATATATATATATATATATATACACATATATAAATAAAATATAAAATACAATTTACAGAGCGCTTTTTATCTAAGATATGTAGCTTTAAGTGCTTTTCAAAGAAGTAAAAATATATAATAAAAATGCAATACATTCAAACAAATAGACACTAAAAAGCTAAAATATGTAAGGGAATAAATAACAGAATCATAGAGTCACACAATAATAACTGATAAGAATGAGAATGTCATCCATTTAAGGCTCTTTGTTTGAACGAGAATAAGACATTTCTGCATGTCACGAGACTTACGGCCGTGCAGTTTGAACATCAGCAGCACAGAGAAGTGGTACAGGAAGCTGCAGTCCAGGATGAGCGGGATGAGAGGAGCCAGCCGGCAGCGACCCGCCGCCGTCGTGGACTTAGCACCGTTAGCGTCCAGCTGGCGCAGAACTACACATAAGATGAACACAATCATGTTACACAAGATGAACACACAACCAAGGACCAATTCTTCCTCTGAGCCACGGAGCTCCATTAAAACATATCAATGCCCCAAATGTGAATTCATCTGCCGCAGAAAATAGTCCCCTACAAATGCATTATTTCCTTCTATTTCCTCCAGCTGTTAGAGGAGATTATTTATGAATGAAACTATATATTTATCTCTGTGACTCTGTGTCTTTAACAGTGTTAAAGACGTCTTGGTCTTAATAACATAAATGTTGATTATTACTGGCGATATCCAACGCTTTTCGAAAGCGTTTTGCTCACCCGTGTCTTCCATCTTCAGCCCGGCGTCCCAGTAGTCCATCAGCTCCTGAGTCATATCCAACCTGCGACACACGCAAACCTTCGTTATGAAGCACATGAGCAGCGACGCGCTTTGGGATTGTCGTGGACGGAAAAAACGTACAAGTTGGCCACGTCGTTCCCCGCCTCCTTGTCCAGGGTCTCGTCGCTGGCCTCCAGGTTCCCCGGGATCATCTTGTGCTGCGGATTTCATTTTTTTACGATCATCATTCCCGAGTTTGTCGCGTATCACACGTTATCATGAACCATGAGAACCAAATATTAATGCGTTGTTACCTTTGCGTGAAATTCCATTTTGAGGCAGAGGAACTTAGCGGACAAGGCGACAATGTGTCCATATCGGTCGTGCAGATTTCCCTGCGCAATAACAATGAGGAAAGATCAAATGTGCATTTGATCAAATTCCCCTACGTTACTTAAAAGAGCTGGAAATGAAGACGCTTGCAGTAAAAGTCGGGTTATAAGCCACTAGCTCCCCGCTGACGCAAGCTAGCGCTGCTGCGAGCTCCCCGCTGTAACAATCTAGCACTGCTAGCTAGCTCCCTGCTGCTGCTACTGCCCGCGTGTCCCTGCCAGAGTCGGGTGTTGAGCCGGGGAGCTAGCAGCAGCACTAGTGGAAAGATAGCAACAGCACGCGTAGAGCTAGCAGCAGCGCTAGCTGGCTACAGCGGGGAGCTAGCGGGGACACCACCGAAGGTAGGAGCGGCTTGTTACCCGACTTTTACAGTATTTGATGAGTGTGAAGTATAATATTTTAAATATTATATATAGTTTTAATCAATACAAAACACATGATATTTATATATTCTTTAAACAAAATAATCCTTTAAAACGGTTAAACGAGTTGTTCTCAAGGCGAAGACACATTTACACCAAAACTTCTCACACGGATTTCATTCATAAAACTAGAAGAAATATCAAATATAAATATCCAAAGTTTTAGCTAAACAAAGACATGCACCATAACTTAGTTTTGTTCTTCTTCTCTCACACTAATCTCCTGACCCCTCAGGATTATCCGGTGACCCCTTTTAAGGGACCCGACCCTTAGGTTAGGAAACAACTGAACAAAACTATCTGACTGTATAGGAGTAGTCAAAAGTACCTCTTCTGTTTCAGACATTTGACTGGAAACGTGTACTTTTGCTGCTGATAATATTTCTACTTCAGCAGAAATTATAATGCATCAAGTTTACTTGTATTTACAGAGTATTTTACAGTTTTTTTTAGAGTGGTGGATGGTGCAACAAAGTACTTCTGCTACTCACCCAGAGGATGCCCATGTCTTTGACGTTCCTGACGTATCGGTGAGAATCTCTGACAGACTGTCGATGGAGCCGAGAGGAGAGAGATTACAAAGAGAAGACACACACGAGGTCCAGGTTCAGGGTCAGGGTCAAACTCACGTTTCTGTGTCCGTCCCGCAGCACTTTGTGCAGCAGGTAGCAGAACTTCCAGCTGATGATGGAGTTGCTGGACAGAGGCAGGTTGAGGGTGTAGGACCAGAAGGTGGAGGCTCCGCCCTCCTTGTGCGTCCCCATGATGATGTCATCGCAGCGGTCAAGGACATTTATTTACTCCAGAGGATGAACCCTGCTGATTGTGCCGATCCTCTGACCTTCCCTCTAGTCTCACCATAAGATTCATATCAGTAGTTCAGAGACAAATATCTTGTTTACTTTCCAACGGATTGTCGAGGACATTCCTTCAGAAATTCAAGGTTCCCAGAGGAAGAACCTTCTTTACTTTGGTGATCCTCTGGTCAAACTTTCACTCAGTATTTCGCTCAGTCTTCAGCCTCTACGTAGATTGCTAAAAGTTCTTTGTTAATCTTTCTTATCTTAAAAGGATACTGCGCACATACTTCTCTTTCGGTGACGTCTCGCCGGAGACGAGAGTTTTGCTGATGCTGTGGAGCTGAAAGCAGAGCGACATGAAATAATCACAACGTCACCGCCATGCAGACAAACACTAAACTAACATATATATATTTGTGTGTCGGTTGTAACTTCGTTTGTGCGTCTTCTAAAATCAAAATAAGTCTCCAAATGTTCCCTAAAAAGAGATCACTTCCCCGAAGTTAACAACACATATATGAAATGAAGACAACGTCTCCGCGGAAGGTTTTATATCATTAAAAGTAAGAAAACCCACCTGTTGTTTACAGAACTGCTCTTTCTCGGCAGCCAAAGCTTTTTCCGTCTTGTTGTCGCTCTTGCTCTTCGTCTTGCTCATCTTGATGTTGTTGAAAACACCAAACTAAAGGTCTATGATGCGCAGAGCTCCAGCTCCTCGTCTGTGTCTCGTGACGCTTTAAAAACAATAAGAGGTGCGCGTGCCCCCCCCCCCCCCCCCCCAAAAAAAAATCCCTCCTTCAAATTAAAACATCTAAGTAACACGAAGCGGACTGCAGCTATACGGAGCCGCTCCTCTCTCGCGCGTAAAAGCTCTCCAGCTGCGTAAAAACGCGCACTTTTAAAAAAGAAACTCGCCAAATAAGTGTATTAATTTACAGGCCAGAAGACATCAATAGGTACGCTGGTTACATATAAATATTGTTTTAATCAAAAGTAGAGACAAGGTTATGAAAGGTAGAAGCTATGAGGCGCATCCCCATTTCCTCCTGAGTCACCCGGTGAATCTGCAGCGGTGGAACCGGACAGACAACCTGCGCAACGCCACTCACAGCCTGCAGGACTGGTTCCAGTCTCACCCAGTCCACACAACACAACCTTTAACACCGAAAACGGGGCTTTAAAAACACACATATGTACGTAAAAAGTATGCATATATAGCACCAAATGATAAAGACAAGATTAAGGGTGTAAAAAGCTACAAATTCATGACGTGCATGTTCATCACTTCATTTCCCTGAGATCTTTAATCTTTATCTGTGAGGTTCTGTAACGGACTTTAACACATGAAGTCACTTCGATAAATATTTCAGTTTTCACTGTAAAACAAATATAAAATCTTCTCGGTGAACGTCAAGCCATCCACGAGGCCGACTTCTGACGAGGGCCGGCTGCTGCTGGAGTGTCACCGTCCTGCCGGAGGAACACAAAAGAATAATAATAAAGCTGTTGTGTCTTATGAGACACACCCAGAGACGGGCAGTTCACGCCCTCGATGTCGCCGCTCATGAATTTAGTGTAGTGTAGCTACTGGATCCCCATTAAAGGACAACGTGTAATACGTACAAAAACCTGCAAAAACAAACAGTTAAAAATAGTGCAAACAGAATAAAATCTAAATAGATAGTGCAGTCGCACACTAGGTTGTATATTGTGCCGTCCATCCATAATTTATACAAATAATGTTGGACTTTACGTTGTCTGTTTGCTTTACTTTCCTGTCACTTTCTTCATTACTATTGTAAACTTTCTGGAAAACCTGAGCAGGCGATAGTGAAGTGAATTCCAGCCGGCAGCATTAACTCCTCTACCTTGGATATGGAGGTGGTTTGAAGGTGATTATGGAGGGATGTCTGGCACCTGTGGGAGTGAAAGGGCCCACAGGTCCCAGTAGGGCTCCCAGTACCGTGAACGTGCACAGAGCTGCTGAGCTCTGAGCGGACGAGCTGCCTGGACTCGTCCAGCAGCTGCTGCAGGAAACAGCTGGACAGCGGATCTTCCCCCTGAGACAGGAGGGGGGACGTCAAGGGAAAACATTTTATTATTATTTATTCATTGGATCGAGATGAGATGATGGATACCGCTCTGACGCAAGCTTAGCTTAGCATAGAGACTGAAAACAGGGGAAACTGCTAGCCTGGCTCTTATCGATGATGTTTCCAGTCTTAATGCTAAGCTAAAGCATCTAATAAATAATATCTCACTTACACACACATATATATATATATATATATATATATATATATATATATATATATATATATATATATATATATATATATATATATTTGTATTCTCTACTTGTTTCATTCTACTTTAGCTTTGAATGTTTTTTTATTGTATTTACATGCCTTTTGTAATTTGCCATTTATTTGCCTCGTTGCCGAAATGTGGCATCAAGACACCGAATAATAATAATAATAATAATAATAATAATACTTTTAAATAGTTAAAGACACTTTCCAAGCAATACAAAAGCATAATCTTCTCTTACGTTCTGCAAGACACAAAATAAGCGTATTTCTTTGTTTAAAAACGCTGAACATTGCAGCTCTCCGTGTCGATATGAATCTTGACGCTGGTTTCTTACGTCGATGGAGCGCTCAGAGAAGACGCCCGGCTGCGCGTCAACTGGCCTCTGCTGATTGGCTGCTGGTGGAGAGACGGAGTCACGTGATAGTCTCGAGCCCCTCGAGAGGCGGTCCGGACAGACGCACCTGAACTCGTCCCGACTGCAACACAAACAAGAGTCACATGGACACGCCTCCTCTCATATATACATCAGCCCTATGTAACATGCAGCTCTAGCCGTACTGGATGGAAGTCTTAAAAACTGTATTGTTGAGTTATTTAGTGGACAGTAAGGTTCACTAAACATTACTCCATTGTACAAAGTAACTGTTATCTGCGCTTATGACAATAAAAATGCAATATGCATGTACATATGAGAATAGAAATATCTATTTGCGAGTGTCGGCCATCATGGTCAGGTGAATTACCAGTCTGTATGTAATATGTCGCTGAGAAGATGTTCCTATCTTTAAGGTGACAGTAATCCTCTTTTCTTCGTGGAGTGTTTATCATATTTTCACCTCTCTACTTTGCTGCCAGACAGCTCCTTCTAACAAGGAAGTCGTTATCTCTGCTTTTTTCCCACGCCCACCAGACTCCATTTACAAAAACAGTGATTTTACCTCTCAGAACATAGGAGGTGCTGGTCCTCTGCTGCCTCCATATATCAGCTAGTTTGTGTTTTTGTGTGACTTTGGTGTTTTAAAGAGTTAGTTCGGATTAACCAAAGTCACACACTTACACAAACACACTAATATGGAGGCAGCGGTAGACCGACAACTCACGGTGCACCGGAAGCTAAAATCGATGTTTTTCTCAATGGAGTCTGGTGTCTTTGAAGAGAGCGTAGAAAACAGCTTCAGAAAGTTCTGACTGAAATCAAGATAAAGAGGTGAACATATTCCAAACACACGTTCACTGTAACTGATACAGTTTACGAGTCTAAACAGTCTCTCTCTTCACCTGTCGGGTGTGGCCTGACCGCTCTTCTCGCGGGCGCTGTCCAGGCTCAGCTGCAGGAGCTGCAGGTCGCTCCGCTGATTCTCACACACCTGCACACAGACAGATGTTTCTATTCATTTACACTTCAGAGCGTCGGACACAAACTGTCCTGCACCTAAAAGTCTTAGTGAGACTCTGGTCTGTGGACTGCTTTACATTATGTATTGTGTTGTATACAATACTATATTGATTATAATGTACTGCACACTTCGCTGTGCGTGTTGTGAAGGAGAAACCGGCGGCGGGCGTGACGGCAACATGGAAGAGAATAAAGGAAGCGTCTAGAGAACGCCGTCAAACCAGAAAGACGCCTCAGGGCGAGTCGTGGGAACCAGGAAGTGTGTTTCTTACAGAATATTCTGTCGACTGGTTCTAGTTTGCTGCATTTTGTTGTTTCTATAGTTTGAATCCCTCTGTGAGACGTTGCACATCAGCGCTGACCTGCCGTAAGCAGCGGAGCTCCGACGCGGTGCGTTCCTGTTTGGAGCGAGCGAGCTCCAGCAGCTCGTCTTTCCAGCCGTCGCCTTCTCCTGCAGACACAACGGCAGGCGCTCGTCAGAGAGACATTTTTCTTTTCGGTCTGAAATAGACGAAGACTGCACAGATTAAAATCAGGAGACAAAGAGATAACGATTAAGAGGCCGCAGAGATAAAGACGCACTGCACTAAAGTCTTTTGTTTATTTATTTCCGCAGTGTTTTTACATGTCTTTGTTGCACCAGCATAGGGCCGAGATAGCTGCGCCACGAAGAATATAAAACATATAATTCATTAAATCAATTATATGGAGAATAATCATGGATAATGCAAAAGATGAAGTAAAACATAATTACTCAGAAATAAAAGATTTTAAATGGATGAATAAAATCCTGAAACAGATAAAGAGATACCGACGGATATTTCTGCCCAAACGAAACATGAAATAATAAGGAAATGGAGTTCAATGCACCAGACAAAGCCAGATCTCTGCGCAGCAGCTGCAGCTCCTGTTTGAGGCGGATGACCTCTTCTCTCTGTGTGCTGCTCTGGCTCACCTGCTGCTGTAGCTCCTCTGCACTCACGAGAGAGACATCAACACACGGATAGCAGAAATGATTAACAAGTAAGAAGATTCATATCTTAGAAAGTCAACAGAAAGATTCATTTCCTAGTTTCAAAACACGCCGCGTCCTTCAGTTTCAGTTTCGCTGTGTACCTTTGAGGTGCGTGATCTCGTATCTGGACTCTCTGTGCCGGCGTTTATTTTCCTCCGAGTCTCTCATGAGTTCACTTTCCCGCGAGCGACTCTCCGTTACCGTCGCCTCCAGGTGTCGAACGCGGCCCGTGAGGTCGCGCACGTGACCGGAGGCCTCGGCCACGTCTTTGTCCTGGTGAAGAAATGGCCCGATGAGCGACCGGTGAGACATCCCTAACCATACACGATACAAAACGATCGTATGTGTTTATGGAAGATACAAAGACTCGATAGCACCTTGAGCTTGAGCATGGAGCTCAGTTCCTCCTCCCTGACCTGCAGAGAGCCGACCTGAGAGGACAAGGCCATGACCGTGGAGTTCAGGCTCTGGTTCTTCTCCTAAGAGACACCACAGACACATGAACCTAAAAGCAGAACTACTGAGACGGTTTTGGAGGAAAATGTATCAGAAGAATGACTTCAAACATTATAGCGAGCAATAACACATCATATTTGATAATTCATTCTTCTCCTCCTACATGCAAAGATACTGATTACAAGCCTGTAATTTACAGCAAATGGACAATTCAGAAGTATTGTGTGTTTTTTATTTTTAATTACATTTCTGTGTGCACGTAAAAATCTTAATGAAATAATTGTGTAGAAGCATTGAATACCAATAACATTTTACTGTAACTAAGAAGTTAATCTGAACAATTGGATAAGGAGGTTCATCAAAAAATGCCGGCTCTATATCGCTCTTATTTGAGCTAATGAGCTAATGACGGTGAATATGAATGTTTATACACGTGTTTTAATTGCACCTCAAAGTCTTGACATTTGTGGCTGACGTCTTGCCGCTTTTCCTCGAGATCACAGAGCAGCTGTTGAGCGGCGGCGAGCTCCTTGTGGACGTCCTCCTTCCTGGTTTCCACCGCCGACACGTGTTTAGTCAGAACTCTGATCACCTCATTGCGTTTCCGCAACTCCTCTGCACACATAAAAACAAAAAAACAAACTGGAGCTTATACAATCACAGAAAATTAATTGACTGTTACGAACATTGATATACAAACACGAATGAATGGAACATCTATTCATAATTTGCAGTTTGACATCGTAGTGTCCTCACCATCTAAACGGGCACACCTCTGCTCCAAGAGGAGCACCTTCTGGCGGTCTCGATCCCAGGCGTGAAGCTGCTTGTGGTGGGAGGCCGCCATGGTGTTCAGCTCGCTGTCGCGGTCCTTCAGCTCCGCCATCAGTAGCTGCAGCTCCTTCCTCTGACGCTGCACGGTGGAGCCGCTCGGGTCGCTCACAGGGAGCTTTTGTAACGCACACAGAGAGGACAAAAGCATCACACATTAACTCAAAGTTTGTGACACACTACAAACAAGGAACACGGAGTCCCTACGGGGCCAATTGTAATCCCACCTCAGCGTCCGCTGGGATGGGAGGTGTACTTTTGCCCCACTGCTTGGCAATGCCGTCCATCTTGAAGCTGCTCAGGGCAGACGGTCGGTTGGCATCCAATGAATCACCATAATTCTTCTGAAAATTGGCAGAATACACATCACAATCAGACATATTTCATGATCGTATGTATGCTAAGGACATGTCACTGACCATTTTAACTGGAGTGCTGTGCCATGACCTAGCTGACGTATCTGAAAGACAAGTAGGTTGTAGGATGGTTGAAACCTTCCCATATAAATATATTTCAAACAGTAGACTTTAATGAGGTTGTTGTTGTTGCTAAAGACAATGATGGTGTGGTGTGTGTGTTTACCATCTGACCAGGCTGAGGCTCCTCTACTTGATGTGGAAAGTCTTTTCCCTTCGTCCATCACATCATAACAGCTCCAGTAAGCTTCTGTGTTGTGTTACCTTCATTGTTGTTATACAAGCTAGAAGTGGCCATAGTCTGGAGGGCTTACGTTAGCTTAAAGTTAACTTAAATAACTTTAAAGTTAACTAAAACAATCTGAAAACTCGGCTCAGTAACGTGTGAAGTGGTATGAGTTAGCCGCTCGCTTCCAAACCCCGTTTAAATATTGGTTTCCTGAATAAATGCCTCTTGGACAACTCTAACGGCTAGTTAGCTAACGGTAGCTTTTGGGAGAGTAATGAGTGAAGTGGGAGAACGAGGATTGGACGGTGACGTCACGATAACGTACATCCATTTGTCGTTTTATAAACATTATTCTTTAGTTTATTTTTTTTACGATAAAAGGATGTAACTAACATATTATGAGTTTTTTCTAACTTAGACAAATTACATTTTAATAATTTTAACAAAAATAATTTTAGAAATATCAATTGATTTTGAAAAAACGGTTTCGTGTTGCTTTGTTTATCCTCCGGTCGACAGGGGGCGCTGCTGCGCATCGGCGCTGCGCACCGGCCATTTCGACACCTAAAACAAGAAGCGCCACTAGGCGTGCTCAAAGTACGCTGACTGAACCTTATTCAATAAGAATGATTTTCTAAAAGTCAACAAAAAAACGACTTTAACAATAATGCGAGCGGATTTACTGACGAGACATCAGTTTTAAGAGTATATTTTGCGGGGTACGTAACTCTTCTTCTGTCTTTCACCCCGGTTCATCCCAACAGCAGATCCCCGATCAGTTAGCTGCGCGTTAGCTTATTTAGCGTGCTAAGCTAAGCGGTGACAGCTGGGTGAGTCAACAGTTACCTGGTGAATGAAACCACTCGAACTATACTCGTGGGTTGTATTCACAGCATGGCACAGTTTGCCTCCTCTGCGACAGCGTCCACAGACACTGTGCTATTTAAATAATAGACGCAAAAACAAGTATTTATAAGCTAACCGCCGCATGTGTTGGCTAGCTAGCTAACGCACGTTCTTCTTCTAGCATGATGAAACATCAAGAGCAGAATCATTTATTTGCCAAATACATTGCACATACAAAGAATTTAACGAGGTGAAAGGTGCATAACAATAAACAGAATAATACATAAACATGGTGCAATAATAGATACACATGCTACACAACAACCGGATCAAAGTACTTTAAAACAAGTATTTATTACAGAATACAAGTGGCAAGTTTATTTTAATAATGTACATTGTATCACTTGTCATAAGGGTTCAGATGCGCAGTGTTATTTACTCCAACATACTGATTAAAACGAACAATATTTATCCTAGAGATATTCTATAATGTATATGTTAACCCTTATTGCATCAGGTGATCTCATAGAGGTATTTATAGACTGACTGTAAAGGCCTATGCATTTTATTTACATTATAATAACACTCATCAAAGATTCAGTGAGCCCTGCTGCGCAAGCTCATCTCCAACTCTTTATTTAGGTTTTACCTCGATGTATATATTTGTAAACAATGGTGTCGTTTTTTTAATGAATGAATATAAACTTTATTAATCCCCAAGAGGACATTTGTTGACGAAGTAGCAGCTCACAAAAAAATATGTACAGCGTTAGGAAATAAAATGTTAACAGTAGAAAACGACAAAAATGCAAAGTGTGTAGGTGAAGTTTATGTACACAAAAACGTGTACAATGATTACATTTCTCTGTTTTTTGTTCAGATAATTTGTGATGGCTACTACTGAGATGGAGTCTGGTCCTTTGGAAAGTAAACCAGAACATCGGAAAGCTCACTGTGACTCAAAGTACCCTCTGAAAGTACTTTACTGTGGAGGTACAGTACACAACTCTTCCTGTAGTATTTCCTTTTGTTTGGACTGCACAAGACAATTAAAGATGTTGTGTTTGTCTTTGTGAAGATGTGATGGCCTTTTTATTTTTAACGTTTCAGTCACTATACAATTACTGATAATAACAATAATAATTATAATAATCATCATGTTGATGATATATATAATCATTAATAAAGAAAATAATTAGACCTATATTGTGCTTATATTATGTTGCTACTATATTAATACATACAACACAAAGTAGCATCAGCACTACTTCTTAATATTCTGGTGTACATGTATACTAGATTTGCTGACTCGCTGTTATCAATAACACAACTGTAACTGTCTTTAACTGTATTCTAGTTCTATATACCTCTTATAATAATATATTTTTACTTCTCTATTTATCTGTACGTTGTTCTGAATGTGTGTTTGTTTGTTTGCAGTGTGCTCGCTACCTACGGAGGTGAGTTTACCGATGTTCTCTTCAGTAAAGCACCTACAGATATCTGACTTGTGACATCAGAGTCAGCGTTATTGACAAAGTACTTGTACACATACAAGGAATTTATAGTTTCTTTTACACGGCAGTGAAACTGTTTCCATACGGCTTAAAACGAGGACAACAAAGCTCACACATAACAAACAAACACGTAACCATTGTGTAAATGTACACACATGTACCTTGTCTGTTCACAAGTCTAACTGTATACGTAAGCTGCTGTTCACTGTGTGCGTGTGTGTGTGTGTGTCTGCAGTACTGCGAGTACATGCCAGAGCCGGCCAAATGTAGGTACTGGCTTGAGAAGAACTTTCCAGATGTGTTTGCCACGATGACTGTAGGTGAGTGTCATTTAAGATTTAACTAAAGAGAGATCTATCTATCTATCTATCTATCTATCTATCTATCTATCTATCTATCTATCTATCTATCTATCTATCTATCTATGTATCTGTCTGTCTGTCTATCTATCTATCTATCTATCTATCTATCTATCTATCTATCTATCTATCTATCTATCTATCTATCTATCTATCTATCTGTCTATGCTTACATGATCATAATATTGTTTTTTTTTATGTTCTAATATTGCGGTACAGCTTTTGTTTTTGTGCACATAAATGACACAACAATCTGATGCAGATAAATTGAACTCTAAAGGCGTCTCTGCTGAGTCACTCTTACTTTGTTTTCTCCTTTCACCCACATAAGTAACCAAAAGGTTATAAAATGATTCTATTCCACATGTGTTGCCAGTATCAGCTGTTAAACTCTCCAGGTCTGTTTTATTCAGTCAATCATTACATACAATACAATAAGTAAAGCCACAATCTAATGTAGAAAAAAGAGACACGAGAACTTAGTGACAGAGCCGCCTGCAGCTTTAACAACACTTAAGACTGGAAGAGTTTATATTCTCATGTTCAGCACAAAAGCCTGATATATTTATTCTGATGTTTCTCTCTCGTCCCTCTGGACCTCAGGCCCGGCAGTGAACGCGCCCCACCAGGACCTCGGCACCGGAGAAGCGCCTGCTGCAGGCGAGGAAGAGGAGAAGAAGAAACAGAAGAGAGGTGCGAGGACAGACGTCTGTGTGGGACGCCATAGTCGTTGTGTTATAGTAGTTTGATTTAATGAAACAAACTATAACGTCACTGCCGTTTAAAAGACTTTAATCTGGTTTATTTTTGTCTTTAGGCGGGAGGGGACAGATCAAACAGAAAAAGAAGACGGTGCCTCAGAAAATCACAATAGCAAAAATCCCAAGAGCCAAGAAGAAATACGTCACGAGGGTGTGCGGCATGAACACTTTTGGTAAGACTTGTTTCTATTTCCTGTTTTTAGGGTCTCTTCCTGCTTTATTCTCCTTCGTTAAAGCTGCAGGTCTGCTGAGACTCAGAACCCTTCAGAGACCCATAGGGACCTCTAGAGACATTCAGGGACTCTTGGAGACTGTTGCTGTTGCCTTTAATTAAACCCGATTCAAGAATTTTAATACATTTTTGCATCTCACGACTGCATTTTACTTCTTAAACTTCTTATCTTTTAAAATTACTCTTAGTTTATAAATATTGTTTTCTTCTGCATTATGTTTTCATGCTTTTAATAGTTTCACGTGAAACACTTTGAATCGTCTCATTGTTGAAATGTGCGTTACAAATACACCTCCCTTGCCTCTTAACATGACCTCTATCGTGACCTCTCTGCAGACATCGAGCTGAAGGAAGCTCAGCGTTTTTTTGCCCAGAAGTTCTCCTGCGGCGCGTCGGTGACGGCAGAGGATGAGATCATCATTCAGGGAGATTTTACAGACGACATCATCGACGTCATCCAGGAGAAGTGGCCCGAGGTGAGCCGGCTCTCTTCAGACCTGAAACTGTTCACTGCAGTTTTTATTCAAACAAACGAGAGGACTATTTTCAGCGGTAGATTGATCCTCATGCGGGACTCAGCTACACATATCTGATGAGGATTATTCTGACTTTAAACTCTCTGTTTCAGGTGGACGACGAAAGCATTGAAGATCTGGGTGAAGTCAAGAAGTGAAGACCAAATATGCACTTTTACTGAAACAGATGTGACCTGTAACAACAACAACAACAACAACCTGGCCAAATGTACACATTAAGTCATTTTATACCTATTTTATTTACTGTTCATAAAAAGCTGTGGACTTGGCCACTCACTCACTTGGCATCTTTTTTTTCTTTTTGTTTCAGTTATTAATAGCTGCTTTCTCTCGTTTTGCCAAAGGTGTGGTATGACGTGACTCCCTCCCCAAATGTTCTTCACTCAAGCAAAAAAACTGTAGGCTAATAAATTTCATTCTCCTCCGCCTTTAAGCTCTTCTTTCAAACTATACTTTTGTGTGTCTCGAAACAAAAACATTAAAAAGCATCGTGAGGAAGAAGTCGACCTGCTTCTATCTGAGTCACTTTTATCCAGCCGCAGGTTACTTGTTTTCCAGTTCCCCCCACCCCTCACCTCGGTGTAATGCGTTTTATAATGAAGCGCCGCTCTCCCTCGACAGATAACATTTACGGGTCCCCTCGCTCCTTCGGGGTCGACGCCGCCTCCCCGGAGATAAACCGCGGCGGCGCGCAGATGTTCAGGAATCGCCGTGTTTGTCCGCTGCGAAAGCGCAAACACGACTATCTCACAGCCGTGGGCGAGACCGCAAACTGGTGTTGACTCTGCTCAGAGCGGCTGTGTGTGTCTGTGTGTGAAGTTGAAGATGAATCTCTCGGCGGCGTCGGGCGAGTGCTGCGCCTTCGAGGCTCCGCTCCTGGACCGGCTGCTGCCGCCGATCCTCATCCTGGAGTTCATGTTCGGCCTGCTGGGGAACGCGGTGGCTCTGTGGATGTTCATCTTCCACATGGACGCGTGGAAGCCCAATGCCGTGTACCTGACCCACCTGGCCGTTGCCGACTCCATCGTGCTGTTCTGCCTGCCCTTCCGGGCCGACTACTACCGGCGGGGGAAGAACTGGCTGCACGGCGACGTGATGTGCCGCCTGCTGCTCTTCCTGCTGGCGGCCAACCGCGCGGCCGGCATCTTCTTCCTCACGGCCGTGGCTGTGGACCGCTACTTCAAGATCGTGCACCCGCTGCACCGCGTCAACCGCCTGGGCCTGGGCTACGCGCTCTGGGTGTCCCTCGGCCTCTGGGCTCTGATCTTCGTCGCCACCGGGTACCTCCTCGCCAACGACCACTTCTTCTACAACGGCAACCGGACGCAGTGCGAGAGCTTCAACATCTGCATGGGCTTCAGCCCGCTGGCCACCTGGCACAACGCCTTCTACGTCACGCAGTTCTTCCTGCCCACCGCCATCGTGGCCTTCTGCACCGCGCGCATCACGTGGCAGCTGAGGGTCCGCACCCTGGACAAGCAGGGGAAGATCAAGCGGGCCGTGCAGTTCGTGGCGGCTGTGGCGCTGATCTTCATCACCTGCTTCTTCCCCAGCACGGTGTCGCGCATCGCCGTGTGGGTGCTCAAGGCGTGGTACGACGAGTGCCACTACTTCCAGGAGGCCAACCTGGCGTTCTACACCTCTGTGTGCTTCACCTACTTTAACAGCGTGCTCAACCCCGTGGTGTACTACTTCTCCAGCCCGGCCTTCAGTGGCTCCTTCGACAAGCTGGTGAGCAAGCTGCTGGGTCGGAGCAGCGGCATCGAGCGTGCGGAGTCGTCTGAGAAGGCCGTCTCCACCATCGATGACCGAAAGCTTTAAAAAAAAAAACCCTCGATGTCGATAGACACAGAATTACTGTTGTCATAGTTTGACTATAACATATTGTAGGAAAGAGGTTTTACTGTTTTTACTGTGGAAACAATTACCACCTAAAATAATAATTAGCAGCTAAGTCCTGTGTGCGTAGATCTAAACCCTTGGGAGGGATTTAATTGGAGCAATTAAAAAATCTGTTGCATGGTGACTCAATCTAATTACACTGCAAATATCTTTTAATTGACACTACCATAGGTGATATGTATGCATGTATCCAGTTTCATATATATATATATATATATATATATATATATAAAAATACTTTAAATAGTAACTCACTGATTATCTAGCATAACATTTACAAATCAGTTAAACAGCCAGAGGGAGGTTTTAAAGATTTCAGTGTCAATATCTATTTAACAGACAAACATCCACCATGAAGGCAGTGAGCACACACAATGTAAAAGTTCATATTGTGTTCATTTCTGTCTTTGTGTCTCTGTGAATATATTTTTCAATATTTGTATCCTGTCAAGTTTAGTGTTCAGTCAATAAATTAAACATTTGAATCACCAACAAAAGTCACGTATTAGTGTGTTATTTTTTTTGAACACGTTAAATAACTTGCAGAGAATGAATGCATACAATCTAATGTAATTTTAAAAAAAGATAAGAGCGAGGACGTTTTTAACAATACATCTGTCTTGCTGTACGGAGTACTGTTTCTTTAAAAATGAGATTCATTTAAAATAATTGATAAACCAAATTACACCGGATTTGTTCTTTCAATCACATGATTTTTTATTTATATTGGTAAATATTAATTGCATGTCTTAATTTAAAATAACTTTATAATACTTAAGTTATGTCCTTATTTTGCTTTTCTATATTAACCAATTATTTAATTAGTGTGATACGAAGTGTTTACCTTTCTAGACTAGGTAATTTTTTAGCTTTGTAAAAAGTCTCTTATTTTGAAATGTAAAGTGAAATCAATACATCGTTGCTTTTTCTCTAAATATTTATTTTAATGTAATCCAATCAGTCTGCCAGATATATATAGACTTGGCCATTTATTCTGCTTGTGCCGGTTTCCATCGTGTTGTCTTTTCCGAAATCTTTGCAATAAAAAAAAAGAAGAAAAAAAACACCAAACGCGATCCTCGGATGTCCGAGCTTCGTGCTCGGTCTGTGAAGGCGGCATCAGCTCCCAGGGTGACGTCATGCTTGGGCTGGGGCTGAGGAAAGGAAGAGCCGTTGGAAAAAGAAATAAGAAAAAGGTGTAACGGTTCTTTAAAAGCTCCGCTGCGCTCAGCCACGACGTCTACCGCTGAGACCCAGCACACCGACAAAAACACAAGTAAGCTTCCGCCGTAACTTTCCCTGCTTTTAATGTCTGCTTTAATGCCGCTTTACGGGAACGTAACAGTTCATGTTGTCGACGCAGTAAATCCCAGACGCGGGGCCAGCCTCGTCATCAGCCGTGGCAGCGTTAACAAAAGCAGCAGCAGCGCACAAGCAGCGGGATTGTTGTGCTCGTTTAATGGCGCGGGGCTGAAGATAACGGGGGGTCGGGCGGGTTTGACAGCTCTGTGTCGGGGTGCGCTTGTTGTTGTGGTCTGGCAGCACCGGCTGGGCGGGGAGGGAGCGGCGTGGAGGACGAGGCTGCTCGTGTTACCTTGCGCATGCGCATGGTCGACGGTACGATACAACTGTTGGGGTATTAACATTTATGTTAAAAACATTGTTTTGTTGGGCTGGAAATCTGTGACAATACCAGAAGAGTTTCATGTTGATGGCCAGCGGTAATAGTAGTCATTTACTAACCACTTCATAAAAGGACCACTTCATCCTTCAGTTTATGACTAACATTCATCAACACAAAGGAACACTTCATCCTTTAGTTTTTCATGTGAATAATGAACAGTAATAAAAGAGCTTCCATTTCCACCAAAGTGTTTGATATTCAAATGATTTCTGGTATTTTCTGTTTTGTTTTCCAGCTGCGTCCATCACATTGGACTTTATGGGGCGGTGGGGAAGGCCTAGCGCCCCCCTTGACCAGGCCAGATACCCCCCTCACTGCCAGTGATGGACAAGCAAGGAGCCATGAGTACACCGGGCAAGGTCAGCGGGCTCAAACCCCCGAGCAAAATAGTGCGCACATCTGGGGCGCCGTCAAAGACGTCTCCGTCCTCCGGTAAGAACTCACTTCCTGACGATGTATTTAACGACAATGAGATATATTTAAGTAAATATGTGATGAGGATTTAAAGCAACAGGACAGAATAAAACAAGAGAACATTTCTGTGTAAATAAATGATAAATATGACCCTGCAAGAAAAGTAAATGTCTCTTTTGTAGACCACATTAAAATGACCTGTCATGCATTTAAGAGACTTGGGACGCAATTAAGGGACTTGGGACGCCTCGTACGCTGGATGTGAATGGACGAGAGGTAAATGAAAGCCACTGCTTGTGATTGCAGGCGCTCCGAAGCCGGTTCCTCCAGAAAAGTCCCCTGTTGGAGGAACCTCCCCGACCCAGGATGGAGGCACGGACTTCCGGGTGGGCGAGCGGGTCTGGGTCAACGGCAACAAGCCCGGCCAGGTGCAGTTCATCGGGGGCACGCAGTTCGCCCCGGGCCAGTGGGCCGGCGTGGCACTGGACGAGCCCATCGGGAAGAACGACGGCTCCGTGGCGACGGTCCGGTACTTCCAGTGCGAGGATGGGAAGGGGATATTCACACGGCCGTCGAAGCTGTCCAGGACCGCGCTGCCGGAGGCGGAGGCCAACGGGGGGCGGGCCAGTCCAACAGCCGGAGCCTCTGGGGCCACCGAGCCGGCACCAGAAGCCTCTGGGACCACCGAGTCTGCACCGGGAGCCTTTAAGACCCCCGAGCCGGCAGCAGAAGCCTCTGGGACCAGCGAGCCTGCCGCCTCCGCCGGTAAGCTGCTCGCTCTTCACGGATGATGTACAGTCTGCTTGTTTGTTTGTTTGCTTGAAGCTTTCTCTCACCGTTGCAGGTCCGGGCGGCGGCGTGAAGACGAGCGCCGCTCTCAACCGCATGCTCACGTCCAGCGAGTCGGTGTCCAACGTCTCCGACACGGAGTCCATGAAGAAGAGAAGGGAGCTGAGGCTGGGAGACCGAGTGCTGGTAATGGAGAATGAAGCCACTAACGTGCTCAGAGATGTCTTACCGTCACAACTAGTCACTGCTTTTAGCTAAAAGAAGTGTTTCAAGTCAGATTCTTGCTGCAAACGTGTCGATTTCCACATCTGTTCTTGACAACGTGCACACCTGTGAGATTTGATCTTCAGCATCTGGTGCGTGCAGTCGTCTGGTCAGCTCCCCGCAGAGCTGGAGCTCTTTCTGTCACGGTCCGAGTGTTTTCATTCTACTTTGTTTTCCTGTTTTAGTTGTAAAGTTCTCTCCTCTTAATGAGTTTCACCTGTTGCTGTCACCTGTCCCTCGTTATCTCCCTCTGCTCCCCGGCTACATCCCGAGTCTCTCATTGGTCGTTTCCTCGCTCCTCCTCCGACCGGAAGTTGTCCCACGCCAGTTGACGGCCGTCCCAAAGCTCTTATTTCTGCTCTGACCAGCTGATCCGCCGTCATCAGAAAACACGTGACGCTCCTTGTTTCCTCTCTTAGCCCCTCCCACCAGCGATGCATCATAGGGAGGAAGTAAAACGCTAGGAAAAGACTTAAGTCAGGCAAACATTGACGTAATTAAGAGACCTAAGATGTAATAAAGAGACTTGGGATGTAGTTAAGAGACTTGGGACGCAATTAGAGAGACTTGGGACGCGATTAAAGAGACTTGGGACGCAATTAAAGAGACTTGGGACGCGATTAAAGAGACTTGGGACGCGATTAAAGAGACTTGGGATGCGATAAAGAGACTTGGGATGCAATTAAGAGACTTGGAATGCACTTAAAGAGACTTGGGATGTAATTAAGAGACTTGGAATGCACTTAAAGAGACTTGGGATGCAATTAAGAGACTTTGGATGCACTTAAAGAGACTAGAGACGCAATTAAAGAGACTTGAGATGCAGATAAAGAGACTTGAGACGCAATTAAAGAGACTTGGGATGCAATTAAAGAGACTTGTGATGCGATTAAGAGACTTGAGATGCAGATAAAGAGACTTGAGATGCAATTAAAGAGACTTGAGATGCAATTAAGAAACTTGAGATGCAGATAAAGAGACTTGAGACGCAATTAAAGAGACTTGAGATGCGATTAAGAGACTTGAGATGCAGATAAAGAGACTTGAGATGCAATTAAAGAGACTTGGGATACGATTAAGAGACTTAGGATGCAAGTGAAGAGACTTGGGATGCGGTTAAGAGACTTGAGATGCAATCCCGGTGTCAGCATTCCGGCTCCTTGTTCCTGCTTCTTGCTCTCCAACCCGCTTGTCTTCCTGTTGGACCTCTCTGGCGAAAACATTACAAATTTAGCGTGTCATGAATCACATTCGGGCAGCCGAAAAATATCCTTGTGACAGAATTAAAGAGGAAATAGTTAAACAAACAGTTGAAAACAAAATAACTTTGCTGGAGTTCTGCTCCTGGACGTAAGCGGACGTACACTGGCGTTAGCACATGTGTGTTTATTTTGTGTTAGTTTTACCGTGGAGACAGCGTAAACAAAGCCCTGTGTGATTCTCAGTCCTTCCTTGTAAATAGAGGAGTAAAGAACACATATTTTCTTTGTCTTTCCGCGCGCAGGTCGGCGGGAACAAGGCCGGAGTCGTGCGCTTTCTGGGAGAGACGGACTTCGCTAAGGGCGGCTGGTGCGGCGTGGAGCTGGACGAGCCGCTGGGGAAGAACGATGGCGCCGTGGCCGGCACCAGGTGGAGCCCTCTGACTGCATTTCATCTGTTAACTCCTTATAATCTGGAGGGGAGACGCTCTTAATTAACCCCCATGGTTTTCCTCTCAGGTACTTCCAGTGCATGTCCCGGTACGGCCTGTTCGCCCCGGCCCACAAGGTGACGCGCATCGGCTTCCCGTGTACCACGCCGGCCAAGGCCAAGACCTCGCGGAGGATGTCCGCCCTAAAGAGGAGCCCCAGCGCGTCCTCCATCAGCTCGCTCAGCTCCGCCACCTCGTCCGTCAGCGGTAAACCCAGCCGGGCCGGACTGGTGAGGACTCGCGCGACACCCTCAAGGTTTATTCACGTCCACTTCCTGTGAGTCAACGCTGACGTTTTCCGCTCTGGGTTTATTCCCCTTCCTCCTCGCCGCTTTTCTTCCAGCTGACAGAGACGTCGGCTCGCTACGCCCGTAAGATCTCTGGCACCACGGCGCTGCAGGAGGCCCTGAAGGAGAAGCAGCAGCACATCGAGCAGCTGCTGGCGGAGCGAGACCTGGAGCGCTACGAGGTGGCCAAGGCCACTAGCCACGCCGGGGAGGTGCAGCAGGAGATGCTGTTGCTGAGGAAAGGACGGGAGCAGGTCAGAAGGAGACATCTTCTTCACCCGTAACCAGTCACACAGACATTATTACACACATATTAACACATCTGAACATATCGCACAAGCGTTACTGTTTATTTTGATACTAATAATATTAAAATAGACATCCTTTTATAGTTTGAGTCTGCAACTTTACCCAATTAAAGATTTTTTTTTTTTTTAATGGTTAAAATGGATTAGAAAAAACATTTTAAAGTTCAAGGTTTTTTATTTGCCATGTGTGTGTAGACAAACAATCCAGACACATTGGAATTATTGTGCAGAGCTCTCTGAAAACACACTAGGAAAAGAAATAAAACAAATATAAAATATTTCAACACTGTGCATACGGTGGAATATGTACAGAAGGTGGTGATATGTACAAGAAATGTATTAGATGCAGTTTAAAAAAGTGTTAAATTACAGTAATAAACAGGCTAGTGCTGACAGCTGATTGTGAAAAGAGGGAAAAGGGGAGGAGTTATCTGGGAATATTGCACAGAAAGAAAGTCATGTTGCACGTTTGGAATACTGCACCATCATCTGAACATGTATGACACGTGACTTCACAAGTTTCCCGTCCTTCCTCTCCGCCGCGTTGGCCCTCCTGGTGCATGTGTTCTCCACCCGGCAGCACGCGGTGGACACGGAGGCCAAGCTGGACCAGCTGCGCTCGCTGGTGGAGGCCGCCGACCGCGACAAAGTAGAGCTGCTCAACCAGCTGGAGGAGGAGAAGCGGTGAGTCCGGTTTCACAGAGACCGACGTCTAATGCATAGGCGGAGGGAAGTAAACTTTGTGCTCGTCCCGCCCCCGTTTGACAGGAAAGTGGAAGATCTGCAGTTCAGCGTGGAGGAGGCCTGCATCACCAGAGGAGACCTGGAGGTAACATCTGGTTACGCAACCCGGTCCCTCCATTAAACCTTATCCTCTCACTCACTCCAGCTTTCCATCTCTGGATGTGTTCATGAGATTCACCTGTTAATTATTGACAAACTGAATGGCAAGTTGAAGAACTCATTTGAGAAATTTCTCCTCCAGAGTCGAGTTTTACTGCAGTAGAGTTTAGAGGAAGATTGAAACAGTCAATACTGAGTCCTCTCTGAGTTTGATTTCTTCTGCTCCCCGTTTATATTATTTAGTGCCACTAAACTGCTGCTTTTCCCTTTTGATAGTCGATGATCCAATCAATCATTCTGTCTCAGGTTCTTCTCCTTCCTGCACATCGTTGAATCATTCATCTGCTTGTTCCCAACGCTTCTCCCTTCCTCTTCCTCTCAGTTTATTCATTCATGCTTTAGTTCTCCTCTGTCTCTTCCACCCGTCTGCAGTCATCTTCTCATCCACACGTCAGTCTCTCGAAAAAGCTGCTTTTTTTTAAAAATTCTTTTTTTTGCCTCACCCCGTCAGTCCTCCGACATGCACTCACCTTCCTCTCTCGTCTGCATCTTCCTCCTCCTCCTCTTCAGCGTCTTGCCTCCTCTCTGCTCGGCAGCACACACACACACACAGCTGGCATGTCGGTGTTGCGTTGGTGTTTGTTCTCCTTCTCTTCCCGCTCTTCTTCTCTTACTAACAGACGCAGACCAGACTGGAGCATGTCCGCATAAAGGAGCTCGAGCAGAGCCTGCTCTTTGAAAAGACCAAAGCTGAGAAGCTCCAGAGGGATTTAGAGGACACCAGGGTAATGCTGGCCGCCCCGCAGCGGGGCTGCGATGTGCTTTCCGGGTTTTTAGTCATGACACGAATACAGCAGACACGATGCAGACATGATGCAGACATGATGCAGACATGATGCAGACACCATGCAGACATGACGCAGAAACCATGCAGACACAATGCAGACATGATGCAGACATGATGCAGACACCATGCAGACACCATGCAGACACCATGCAGACACCATGCAGACATGATGCAGACACCATGCAGACACCATGCAGACATGATGCAGACATGATGCAGACACCATGGAGACATGATGCAGACACCATGCAGACATGATGCAGACATGATGCAGACATGATGCAGACACCATGCAGACATGATGCAGACACCATGCAGACATGATGCAGACATGATGCAGACATGATGCAGACACCATGCAGACATAATGCAGACACCATGCAGACACCATGCAGACATGATGCAGACATGATGCAGACACCATGGAGACATGATGCAGACACCATGCAGACATGATGCAGACACCATGCAGACACCATGCAGACACCATGCAGACATGATGCAGACACCATGCAGACATGATGCAGACACCATGCAGACACCATGCAGACACCATGCAGACATGATTCAGACACCATGCAGACACCATGCAGACATGATGCAGACACCATGCAGACATGATGCAGACATGCAGACATGATGCAGACATCATGCAGACATGGTGCAGCCATGATGCAGACACGATGCAATGCAGACACCATGCAGACATCATGCAGACATCATGCAGACACCATTTAGACATGATGCAGACACCATGCAGACACCATGCAGACATGATGCAGACACCATGCAGACACCATGCAGACATGATGCAGACACCAGGCAGACACCATGCAGACATGATGCAGACACCATGCAGACACCATTTAGACATGATGCAGACACCATGCAGACATGATGCAGACACCATGCAGGCCATCCCCTAGCTGCTCCCTCGTAGCGTTGACATCCCATCGGACTCGAGCTCTCTGAATAACCAGACCTATGGCGACTGTGCATGTGTGCATGAGCGCTCTTCTTTTGAAGACAGATTCTTTAAATGCTTTTTGAAGACGAGGGACATCATCTTTCTTCTTTCTTTCAGCCCATGAAACGACCGAAACAAACAGCGTGTTAGTTTGTCTCTTCAGAAATGGACAGAAATAATCTATCCATGAAGAATATTGATCTCTCTCGCATGCAACTTCTGCGTTTCCCTTTAGGGTTTGAGGACTATTGGTCAGGTATAAACCTTGAATCTGACCTCATATTCGCTTCATTTGCTTTGTTTGAAGAGTAAACAGGAAGTAGAGGCGCTGCAGTGGCTTCCACACACATGCACACACACACACGCACACGATACATTAACTGTTGGTTTTTGTCTTTTCATGGGATTTGTTGACGGTGAGAAACATGTGAAGTTGTCTTTGAGTCTTTCTGGTTCTCTGCTGGCGCTCCAGAGCTCCTTCCTTTCGTCACCAGTCTAACCAGTGCTTTAAACTGGTTTATCTTCACCTGTGTCCATATTAGAAGGACGATATGAGGTTTACAGGATGAAGAACTCTTGCTTTAGATCATTGATATTATTAATGCATATTATAAAGCCACACAAAGTTAGTGATGTTAGGTTTATTACTACTAATTCAGTCTCACTGATTGATTAAGTGTCTGTTTCTGTCTGTTTCAGTTTACTGTTTATTTAATTATTTTCATATTTTCAGCATTCATAAGTAGTTGTATTCTAATTTAGAAAATAGAAAACTATGCTATATTTGGTTGACTTAAAACCACTAAAAACTCAAAGTCCTGGTCGTGTTATGAAGAGTCTTAACTCCTACTCGATGCCTAACTTTCATTTTTCCCGACTTCTCCGGGATAACAGAAAATATACAATAACAGTTATTTACTTATAATTACTTCAGCAAGGTCATATTTAAATAGATGTGTGTATGCATATATATATATATATATATATATATATATATATATATATATATATATATATATATATGCATATATATATATATATATATATATATATATATATATATATATATATATATATATATATATATATGCATATATTGTCTCTTTTGGCTCTGGAAAAAAATGTTTTTTTAAACATAAGGGACTGAAAGTGTATACGATTGTAAGTCCCAGCCCCGTGGTGTTCTCAGTGAACTTGTCGCTGGGGTTGAACCTCTGTTATAATCGGGTTAAAGTCTCCTCGGCTCTCCCCTGCAGGTGGCCACGGTGTCCGAGCGCTCCCGCATCATGGAGCTGGAGCGGGAGGTGTCCGACCTGCAGCTCCGGCTGCGGGCGTCCCGGCAGAAGGAGGACGCGGCGTCTCTGTCCCAGCAGCAGATCAGCAGCCTGAAGGCGCAGGCCCAGGCGCAGGAGAAGAGGGTGAGCGCCTCGGCCTCACCGACGCATCATTTACAAGCAGAGAAGCCGGCGTTTCCTTTTAGCCCCGAATGTCAACAGCTGATGGAGCTCCATGTGTGTTTGTTAACGCTACTGTCGGGGCGGTTTATGGCTCGTGTACAAATGTTCTGTACCGATTCCCCACAGATCAGTGAGCTGAGCGTCGACCTGGAGAGCAAACAGAAAGAGTTTCAGTCTGAGCAACAAGATAAGAAGACGCTGGAGGAGCAGCTCGCCGGCCTGGTAAGAGAGGAGGGAACTGTCTGTACGACAAGGAATAAAGGGAGGAGACGCAGTGTAACATAAGGAACAAACAGAGGCAAATACATCCTCACCAGTGGGTTATTCCTTCAGAAGAGATGATCAAAAACATGCAGTTATATAATAATGTAAATTTAATTGAAGTGTAAAGCTTGTTAGTTCACGTTTGAGAAGCTGGTGCAAATTTAATGGCTTGAAATTGGCTTCAACTCAAATAGTTGATGAATGTTCTGTTTATCAATGAATCCTCATAGTTTCAGCTCCAGAAGAGAGATCACATCTGAAAAGGGACTTTTCTAAGTAGAGCGTAACTTCCTTGGAGGTCCAGTCTGTTACCTTATTTGTGTAATTGCGTTCCCTGTGAGGAGTTGTGCTCGTGGGCGTCGTGAAAGTGGCCTCGTTAAGAGAGTTATTTAATCGCGTGTTTTGTGGAGCCGCTCATCGTGAGCTGAAGGAACAAGAATGTGACCAGCGCCGACGTTTCCTCCGTTTCAGAGACGAGAGCTGCAGACGGCCGAGGAGGAGAGCAGTAGGACGGAGAGGATCATGCAAGGTACACAAGTTTTTAGAGAGTGAAGCCTTCTCTTCTCTCCGCATGGACATGATGATGATGACGGGATGATGATGAAGACGTGATGATGTCGTCCTTGTGGTTCCTTCAGAGCTGCAGCAGAGCGCGGCGCAGGCGAAGAGCGACGTCCGAACGCTGGAGGAGGAGAATCAGAGCCGAGAGACGGAGCTGTTGCAGGTACTTGTACTTTAAATCATGAGGCACTTGTACTTTAAACCCTGAGGTAGTTGTACTTTAAACCCTGAGGTACTTGTACTTTAAACCCTGAGGTAGTTGTACTTTAAACCCTCATAGGTACATGTACTTTAAACCCTGAGGTACCTGTCCTCCAGTACAGCTCAGAGGTACTTCTATACCCCACTACACCTCAGAGGTAGATATAGTACTTTATACTGTACTACATCTTAGAGGTATAGTACTTTATACTCCACTACACATCATAGGTACATGTTTTATTTTATACTATACACCTCAGAGGTACTTATAGTACTTTATACTCCACGAAACCTCAGAAGTACTTATAATACTTTATACTGTACTACACCTCAGAAGTACAGATTGTACTTTATACTTCATTAAACCTCAGAGGTACTTATAGTACTTTATACTGCACTACACCCCAGAGGTACATATAGTACTTTATACTGTACTACATCTCAGATGTACATGTTGTACTTCTGACCTACATAAAAACAACACACACATTAACACACAGTAATAATATAATAGTACGTTTTAATGCACATACAATACTTTTCACATTGTATATAAATGTGTGTTTTCCCGTCGTTGTATTTGTACACAATACAGGAAGAGTACTTCTTGTTAAATACTCCTCCAGCGTGTTTCACTCCCAGTTTGTGCAGCGCTTCACTCTGAAGACCGGAGCGCCACAGGCACCTTGTTTTAAGTTGTTAAAACATTACTAACGCACACATGCACACACACACAGACTCACGCACATGCACACACACACATGCACACACACACACACACGCACTCACACATGCACACGTTCCTGTTTGGGTCTGCACCAGTCTTGTTGTTTTTCTTCATCCGTCCCAGTTTAACAGTCTCACAGCTGTTTGTTGTCACGATGCGTTCAAATACCGTCTCCATCGTCGGAAATAAAAACTGCCTGAAAAAGAGATCGTCAACTCAATCAGAGTAAAATTAACATGAAAGTACACAGATGTTTTACTAGTGTAATAGTATAAATACCACACTGTAGAGTTAAAAGTATCAGAATTTAAGTACCAAAAGTAAAAAAGTACTTTGACCCATTTCAGAATAATATTTAATATATTATGGTTTTGTAATTCTTGATGCATTAATGTGTTCATCACTTTCATGCTGTAGCTTGTTAAGGTGGAGCTCATTGATATTATTACATATTTAATGATAATATTTTGTGTTTTTATTCTGAATCAGTAAAGTTCCGAGTCATTAAATGCATCAATTAAATAAAGTGGTGTAACATTTCCGGTATTTTTCTCTGAGATGTCGTGACATAGAAGTATAAAGGCAACAAAAACTGAAATACTCAGATATAGTACAAGTAGCTGACTTAAATACTGTATTTTATTCATGTACTTAGTCACTTTCCAACAATAGGAAAGTTACGTCATGTTTGAAAGTAACAATTTTTGATTAAATGTATCATTTATGTGGAGAGAAAAACATAAATATTCACATATAAAAACACAAAGTACACTGACATTGAGTGTTTATTGGATGAGTCACGCTGTGATGAATGAATGAATAAAGAGGTGAAGCACAGTCTCTGCTGCTCTAATATTCTTCTAAAAGTGTGTAGTTGTGAGTCACAGAAGGTTCTGAGCTCTTTCCCTCAGAGCGTCGTCCTCTCGCTTCACTCGTTACAGTGAAAGTGAACGAGCTTCAGACTCACTTCCTTTTTTTTTTGCCAACATTTAATGACCTCATTCTATTTATAGCGCGCTGCTTTCTTTTTTCAAGTGCTAATGGCTTTTTCTGACTTTGGCTCCATAACGTCAGAGAGATTCAGATGTTTTGTGTAACAGAATCTTAACCTCACTCAGACGTGATGACTGATATCGTTATGTGAGCAGTGAACTAATAACAGAACATCTACTGGATGTGGAAAATAAGCGAATGTTTACTCTCTCAGATATGAAAACAGTCGTTTGAAAATACTCAATATTGTCTTTATCTGTCTATTTATCTGTCCTTCTATCTGTCTCTCTATTCATTTCTCTATTTCTCTCTCTCTCTCTCTCTCTCTCTCTCTCTCTCTCTCTCACTCTCTCTCTCTATTCATCCATCCATCTCAGCTTGTTTCTGCTGCCCTCAAGTGGTCATAAATATGTTAACACAGCTTTAAATCGATGTTTCCTACAGTTGAAGTTTATTTGTCGTTTGCAACTGATTCACTGTTGCAGCTCGATGAGATGCAGCATAAAACACACGAGAATAATATTAATTATTATAATGTATGATATAATAAAGACCACTGAGGACATGCGTACTTGTTTTGAACATATTTTGAGAGATTAGAGAAGACAGTTCAACGTTTAGCTTGTTTGCTGCATGTTGTTAAAGATCTTGCTGTTTGTTTCAGGCTGCTGGCCGGTCGGAGAGGACGGAGCGCTCGCTGGAGAAGCTGACCAATGAGAAGCAGACGCTGGAGACGCAGGTGAGCCGCCGAGTGTGTGACTTCCTGTGTCAGAAAGCATGCACACACACATGCGTGCGGCACACACACACGTGCGGCCTGCAGGTTTATCACGCGGTCGCATCAGGATTCCCTCGCTGAGCAAGACATCATGCGGTCAATGAGCAGAGAAAAGGAAAAAAATGTGCAAAAGACATGAGACATTTCAGCGACCGAGCAAATGATGGAGGATTAAAGATGTTTGTTTGCCGCCCCAGTGAGATAGTCTGCGTCCAGACTATAACATATCTTACATCTCACATCAGATCTGCAGCCTCACAGACTGCGACGGGAGACGATAGTCGTCTTTAATCCGACCCAGTTCTGTGAAACAAAGTGATTCACGTGGAACGCTGAGCGGGAAGAGAGGAGGGAGAACACAGGCTGTCACAAAGTGAGGACACAAGACTGTGGGCAGCAGAAGGGGAGGGGTGTAGTGGGAGGAGCCTATTCTGGTCTGAGTTACATAATGGAAGTGCTCAGCTTCTTTAACCCGAGAGAAAGAGAGAGAGAGAGAGAGAGAGAAAGAGAGTGGCACTCTCCATTTCCCCCTCACAGCTGTGCACAGCGGGGGATGAGCGGATGCTTTATTGATGCTCGGCTGCTCCAGCGTTCAGTTCGCTCTGCAGAAAGAGAGAGAGAGGAGCTGCTGCTGTTAGACAGGTGTACACAGCTGGAGGTCCGGCGGCGGCGGCGCTGCAGGTGCATGGACGTAGTCGCTGTGCATCAGGGTTACTCCTCTCACGCGAACTCTCCTCTCTACCAGGTACGAGCGTCTGTTGAGCTTCTTCCAGCTCAGTGAAGAGCTTCACTGTGTCGCTCTGTGCAGGACGAGGCGTCTCTGATGGGCTCCAGGAAAGGATTTGCATCGGGGTCGGATGTTTACATTCTGCACGTGTGTGTGTGTGTGTGTGTGTGTGTGTGTGTGTGTGTGTTTATATCTGCAGACCAAAGCTCCCTGTGAATACCGAGGTGCTATAAAAAAAGTCAGAACCCCGCAAAGGTGTTGACGTGCGCACAGAAACACGCTGCAGACGCGTGTGAATCGATGCAGTTTCTCTTTTTTTCACCTGTCATTTAAAATGAGGGATGAAAAAAGAGAAACTGCATTGAGCTGGAAGTCTCACGTGTTAGTTTATTGTGGACTTTGTTGCTATTTTAAAGCGGCTCAGATCGCAGCGCTGCATGTGTCTTTATGATGATGCTTGAGATGTGCTTTTTTTTTTTAAATTCACATCCCGCGTCTCTGGATGAATGCAATGAGAGACTTAAAGTTTGCGTGAGGTTAGTTTTTGGGTGATTTATTTTTAGCTTTAGGTGGAGTGAACTCCTTCTGCTCTTTGCCGACTCGCCAAAAAAACCACAAAGTGTCACGGTGGAGATTCTCAGCGACCCAGAACGCCTCTTCTCTTCTGCAGCTGGTTCACTGGATCTGAGAACGTGATGCTGCGTATAATATGTGTGTTTATGGTGAACAGAAGGTGGTTTTTGGGGGTTTGTCTTCTTTGTTACAGACGGTAAAGAACTAGAACATGTGAAATGCAACAAAAAGCATTTCAACCCTCAAACATTTGCTGGTTCCAGTTTTTCTAGCGTGAAGATTTCTTGCCTCTTTTCCTAATTATGATGCTTTTTACTACTTACTCTTAATGTTCTGCTGTGTGTGTTCGCCTTGGGTGCTCATGTGTTATGTAGCATTGTGTCTTTCCTCCTGTGCAGTTTGCTGTTGTGTGATGTTTGTTACGACCCGTCAGCGAGCTGCAGACGCTGGAGCTTTAATCTGGTTCATTCATGTCTGAACTGTACGTGGGTCGCTTTGAAATAAACATGACACCTTTGGGTGTCGGACCGATCGTAGACCAAAGCAAAGCTTCGTCCGGATCCACAGACGTCTTCACCAAACTGAGCGTTAACGTTAAGGGGGAGGGGCTTCAGTCCAAACACTTGACTTCTCCTCAGAGAAATCATGAAACACGCAAAGAAACATCATGAAGCTGCACAGAAAGAAGCTCCAGAAGTTGCCGGAGAATCGTAAAATGTGTAACATTGTGTGTGTGTGTGTGTGTGTGTGTGTGTGTGTGTGTGTGTGTGTGTGTGTGTGTGTGTGTGTGTGTGTGTGTGTGTCTTCAGCTGGAGGCTCTGAAACAGCAGAACTCTAAACACCAGGAGGAGCTCAGTCTGTCGAGGGAACGCAGCGGCTCAGAGAACCAGCGGATCGGAGTCCTGTGCAAGGAAATGTGAGTCTGTGTGTGTGTGTGTGCATGTGTGTGTGTGTGTGTGTGTGTGTGTGTCCTTCAAGGTGCCCCTCCCGCCTCCTCCTCTTCCTCTTCCTCCTCCATGTAATTGCATTTAAACACACGTCTATAAAAACAATTCTCAGGCTGAGACGTTGTGTGAAGCCCATAATATGCAGCGTCTCTGTTGTTGCACATGATGGTGACTGTTGGGTGAAATGGTTTCCTTATGTTTCACCGCTCAGAATGTTGTACTTCCTTAAATCTCTGAATCTTTAACCACACGTCAGGTAAACTTATAATGAATAAGACCTCGTTCAGACCCTGCGTTCAGATGATGCAAAATGATTTGCTGTAAAAACCTTAAATGTAGGAATGAAAGCCCTCTGGTCCTGAATCCATCACAGACTCCTGTGTTGGCATAGCAACAAATCATTAAAATATTAATTGCCACCGGAGCTTTGACGGAAAGAGTTTCTGATGCGAGTTAAAAATACTCTTCCAATTGACTTTGATGCATTTGTGTGTGTGTGTGTGTGTGTGTGTGTGTGTGTGTGTGTGTGTGTGTGTGTGTTTACATCATCCCGCCACACCCCCCCGAGTCATCAGAGCCCCAAGCTGTGATGTCAGAGCTCCGGATGGCTCTGATTAGCTGGATCATCGCGTCGTCGTCCCGAAGGGGGCGGAGCTTCAGACGGACTAATGTCTTTAGTTTCGGTGGAACAGAAGCAGCTTCTGCCAAAGTCTTTTTTTAACTCTGCACAAAGCGGAATCTGTGGCTTTCGTCCCGTCTCCTCTCCTCAATGTGTTCCTCCCTCGTTCCCTCCATCCCTCACTCCCTCCATCCTTCTTCCATCCTCCCTCCCTCCATCCTAATTTCCTCCCTCCTTCCTCAGTCTGCTGCGGTTATGTAACCGCTCCGTCTCTCCTCCTAGGACCGCCTGGCTCCAACATGGCGGCGGCCCTGACATCAGAAAGAGTGTGTGTGTGTTTGTTTGTGTGTGTGTGTGTGTGTGTGTGTGTGTGTGTGTGTGTGGGATCAATGTGACCTTTGTGGCATCTCTCACAGAGCAGCTGTGTGTGTTTTATGTGGTTTCTGGAGGTCAAACCCTGATGGTTTGGCCTCGATATGAACCTCCACATGTCGGCCTTATCCATCCAACACTTGTTATTCAAAGTACACACCTTCTCCTGCGTGTGCTCTAGTGCAGGAATGAAAGTTTAAAAACTACAATCTTCACTCTTGAATAAATGATAGACGCTGCTGCTCGCTGTGAGAGAGGAAGAGACGCTTCCTCCACAGAGAGGAGGAGCTTCATGACGTAACAAAGCTTCTGCTTCCTCTGCTCTCCTCCCTGCTGTGTTGGGATGAGGCGATGACATCACACACGGGCAGATAGACGTGTCATCCAGCTGCTGCCGGTCACACACACACACACACACACACACACACACATCGTCCTCTCACACACATCCTGAGAGCTCACGTCGATTCCGGCGTCCAAAAATACCCAGAACCGCGACTTCCCGGACGGGTCGGCGTCCTCGTGGCTGCGTCCCGTATCTCTGCAGCATGTCAGACGCTCTGTGAGGCTTCACAGATGTTTAATCCTTTAAGACGTTTAAAACGGGACCGACAGACGGCTGCCGGTCTCTGGATTAAACCTGCAGGAAGTCGTCTCGGTCCAAACCGACCTCGCTGCTTTTAATAGACGTCTCTGTTTGCTCTGAAGCGGCGAGCGTCAGTATTTAACAGTCTGTGTTCTTGGAAGCGCTCAAAGCAGAGAGGAACAGATACAGATGTTCACCAAGAAGAGAGATAAAAGGACTTGAATGCATCACGTCTGCTAACGATGTGTAAAACAGACTTTGTGTATGTTTGAATCGCATCAATGGAAAATGTTTTTGTCTTGAACATCTAGAAGCTGTCGCTGAGTCCCCAAAGCGCTGCTTTCGAAGGCCCCGTTTACACGAGGGGAAAACGCATAGATATATATATTCATGCGGTTTTGCTTTTCATTTATACGAAAACGGAGATTTCATTACGGAAAACGATCATTTCTAAAAACTCCGGCCAAAGCGGAGATCTATGAAAACTCCGTTTTCGTTTTTGCGTGTGCACTCAAACGTCCTCAAACGTCACCGTACGCGACTAAAAATGCATCACGTCATATATGAGCGTCCTCTGTTTACAGTTTGCTTACTAATCACGGCGCTCGGTGGCGTATTTATGTGTTTTCATGTGAACAGAAACTTTTTGGAAAACGATCATGTGTGTACGACGTTATTTTTGAAAACGGAGAGGCAGAAATATTCGTTTCCGTAAATACCCGGCTACGTGTAATGTGGCATTCCTACAGGAACAAGTTTATTTAAATGCGGTTGCAACTCTTTTTTTATTGGATGCGATGTTTAATCGAGGTCTGCAGTGACCTCGTCTGCATCGTCTGTTAATCTGAGCGTCGTTTTTTTCATTGAAGGTCACGTCTAAAAAATGTCCGATGTTTTTATTTTTGTTTGCAGATTTTGACATTTTTGACTTAAAAAAACAATTCTCTAAGTCGGTTCATAACTTATTGGACTCTTTGCTGCAAATGTGAAAGTGAAACCATGAAAAATAAAAAAAAACAGCTGAAGTTTATCCAACCGGCTCCAGAAGCTTTCAGCTCATCACATCTGAAGTAATCACCTTAATGCTTCTTTTGTTTTAATCCCAAATCCTTCAATTCTTTTGTATGTGTGTGTGTGTGTGTGTGTGTGTGTGTGTGTGTCAGGATACTTCACAGACCGTCGTGTCTTTAAGTCTTACGTCTCTTCTTCTTCCCTCTCAGTGAGGAGCTGAAGCTGGCCGCCTCCCACAAGGCTCTGCACCCTGAGGAGGTACCCGCCTTTTAAAATATACATACACATTATTATTATTATTATAAAAACGGCGGTGGCGTCCTCCTGCTATCAGAAATCAGACTCGGTGACTTGATTGGCGGTTCTGGCAAAGCGAGGACGGACTTCCTGCTGCGCTGAACGGCTCAGACGGTTTATCTTCTATTTAAACTTCTGCTGTCGGTTTGTTTCCTCTCAGCAGCTCCAGCAGCCGGACATGAAGACCAGGTGAGCCCTGTGTGTGTGTGTGTGTGTGTGTGTGTGTGTGTGTGTGTGTGTGTGTGTGTGTGTGTGTGTGTGCGTGTCTGTGTGTGAAAAAAGTTGAAATATGAATTAAAAGCACCAAAATGTAGTTCAAACGAGTTAACAAAAGGCCGAGTGTCAGCGGTGTGTCATTGGATAATATGACATAATGTATAAATGTATAATTTGTAGTAATTTAAATATTTCACAATGAATCATATTTTATATACTAATAATAAAATAATATTTTGCCTTAAATAGAAAGTACTGAAAACAGATTCTCTCACAGTTGCACATATTTTCTCCAAAAATAAATCTCATCATGATTAGTCTTCGTGTCTTCTGTTAGTCAACGGCCAACACGTCTGTGTCTCTCTCTCCTCAGAGAAACCCTCGACACAGAAATGAACTTCCAGTACTCCGGCGGCGTCCTGCTGTCCGACAGAGACCGAGAGCTGGAGACTCTGAGGACCGAGGTGCTCCTGACTTCCCCTCCTCTTCCTCCTCTTCCTCGTTTTATCATTTTTACACGCCTCGCTCCGTGTGTTTCTGACTCGTCCGTCTGAATCACGGCAGATCGCCGTCCTGCGAGGGGAGAACGCCGTGGCCAAGACGCTGCAAGCGGCCGTGGAGACGCTGGAGGGAGACAAGGAGCAGCTGCGGAGCCGCGTTCGCAGCCTGGAGCAAAGGCTCATGGGAAGGCGGCCGTCGGTGGAAGAGGACGGTGAGGAGGCTCCGCCCACAGGTGAGGAGGCGAGGATCACCGCTGCAGGTCTGGAGATGCTGCTGCTGCTGCTGCTGCTTCTGCTTCTTCTTCTTCTTCTTCTTCTTCTTCTTCTTCTTCTTCTTCTTCTTCTTCTTCTTCTTCTTCTTCTTCTTCTTCTTCTTCTTCTTCTTCATTTATCAAATGTTCTCCTCCTGCCCCCGCAGGCGACGGCGCTCTGCAGCAGCTGAGGGAGGAGAAAGAGTTTGCTGAGGGCCAGGTAAGACTGGCACGAGACCGCTCACGGCCTCACCTGTGTCTCCTTCCACCTCGCCTGCGTCTCCTCCATCCTCACCTGTGTCTCCTCCGTCCTCAGATCAACTTCCTGAACAGCGTGATTGTGGACCTGCAGCGTAAGAACGAGGAGCTGAAGGTGAAACTGAAGAAACTCGCTGTGGCGGAATTCAACGGGAACGACGGGACGGACGGGTGGGCGAGATGTTACACACACACACACACACACACACACACACACACACACACACACACCCCTCCTGACCTGCTCTGTGTCTCCAGGCTGCTCGGCTGCTCGTCTAAACGAGAGAAGAAGGCGACTCCTCGTCTGTTCTGCGACATCTGCGACTGCTTCGACCTCCACGACCTTGAGGATTGTCCCACGCAGGCGCAGAGCCCTGACGCCGTCCCCCACAGCACCTTCCACGGCGACCCGGCCGCCCAGAGGCCCTACTGCGAAATCTGTGAGGCCTTCGGCCACGCCACCGAGTCCTGCAACGACGACCAGACCTTCTGAGCCTGATCACCGTCACCCGGATCCCTCCGCCGCCGCCGCCGCTCCAGATTCTCTCCACATTGTATTTTTATACTGTATTTATGCATCTCACCAGAACGCTCTGTGCAATAGTGATGTTTACAGCGGGACACGCCTCCTTTTTAAGCGTTGTATTTCTTATTTAAACTAACGATGCACAAGTTAATGAAGCACAGGGAAACCGAAGGAACACGAAGCGACGCCACATTCCCGTCTTCTGCGTCATTCCTCGAGTACTCACAGAGTAATACTGCCGTGTCAGACGTTTTAATGTTTATGGAGCGCAGAAGAAAACTTTTGACAATTTAGAGGAAAAGAGTTGTAATTTATTAAAACATAAAGTTGTAATAATTTTACCAACAACCAAAGAAATACAACAAAATGTTAGAAATCAAAAACAATAATTCCAGTTATTTCAGGGTTTAGTTGAGCCAGTTCATGGGAAAATGCACTTATTATAAAACATTCTTGTTTTATTTGTCACTATTTTAACTCGTTATGATTGCCATGACTGCGTTCTTTAATTATATTATAATTATTACAACTTTCCTCTTAAATGTTACAAATGTATTCTTTTATTTTCCGACTTAAATCTTGAAACTTTGTCCTCAAAAGGTTCAGACTTTAAATATAATTAATATTATGACTATTCTCTTTATGCTAACAGAATATTACGACATTTTCTATTAACATAATTAGTTATTTCTCTTCTCTCGCGGTTTGAATGCTCATCATATTCAACCTGAAAGTCTCCACTTTGGTAAATTGAAGCTTCCAAAGTCTCTTTTGTTCCTCCCGGAGCTTTCGCCTGCGTCTCACTGTCTTCTTCGTTGGTGCAGTTTACCGCCGCGTGACCAAATGATCTCACCCAAAGGTCCGTTTGTTAACCGTTCAGCAGCTCCTCATCGACGTCTTCAAAACTTTATTTCTGAGCACTTTAAGGACTTCTCGCAGGATTAGAGATTTAAAGAGAACGGACTCAATCCAAAGCCCCGGAGCGGCTTCTCAACGAACCGCGCAGCGGTTTCCTCTCCGACTCTTTCCCCTCGCCACGCAGCGTCGCGCTTAACGCCGTTAGCGAGGAAGTCGTTGCATTTTGTTATTTATTGTCTGATCTTGATAATTTTTTAATTGATCCCACGGGGACGTAACATAAGCTAGCACTGACCTGAAGGCATTCGGTCTGTACTCGGACGCTGTCGTAGCCGTGTGGCGGCGTGAGAAAGCAATGGACGCCGCCTAGCTAACGTAGTTTAGTGTTGCACTGTTCACTTTAAGAAATTCGGCCGTAAAAACTAAACAGAAAAAGGGAGTTTCATTGTGACTTTGAGTGCAGATTTCCTTCATACGGAGCGCTTTAAAGCTAACGTTTCACGTTTTCAGAAAAAAACACGCGCTTTTTGCTTTCGTGGATGAGAAGATAGAGCAGGCTAGCTTAGCACAAAGTTTGCGGACAGAGAGCCAGGCGATCGAATGTGATTAACGGGGTAAAATTAATTTATTCGAGCAGACGTCAAGCTCTGATTAAAAAAACGCTAATGTCAAACTTTTTGTCTTTGTTTGACATTTTCCCGCCGTTTCTACCACAGGAAGTGGGGGAAGCAGTAAGTCCCGCTTCTTCCTTGATTTGATTTGCCGTCGGGGAAGAAAAGTGTGACATCCCAAAGCGGTTGTAAATTTGCAAGATTTGTACTTTTATGCCAAAAAGAATCGCGAGAATAAAATGTGGAGCAGGAGGGAAGCGATGATTTAGCGTCGCGAGCCATCTTAAGACCGATGTACTTGCCTCAAGTGATGTCACTTGAGGCAGTGTCGGTTAAAGACGACAAGTTTGAAACTTACAAACAATTATAAAATTAAAAAATCTGAAAGTGTGGAGTCAGAAAGAAGGAAAACGTTACCAGACCTTTAGACTCTCCTTGAAGGCTAGCTCCCGATTAGCTTGTCGAAGCTCCGTTGCATTGTGGGTAATGTAAGCACCAGGTTTTGACACGTAAAGGATGATATCTCCGGATCTGATGCATCGATTTGTACCGTTTTAGTTTTAAACCGTTAATCCAGAGTTCGACGGTGTAATGAGAGGTGATATATAAATCTAGATAAATATATATTTATCACTTTTAACGGTCCGATGGGTCCGATCATCTCGTCAGCGTTTTCCTAAAACGTTGAAACTGTTCCTTTAAACGAAGCCGCTCCACAGCGACCTACATTTGACCTCTCTCTCTCGTTCTTAAGCACAATGTCTGGATCATATTGAATCTTCTAGTGTAACAGTGTATTATATATATAACATGTGAATAACCTTTGACACGAGTCTTTGTAAATACTAATCGCGTAAACACGAGACTAAAGATTCACGTGGTTTTATTTTTCTGCCCCGTCGACAAGAACAAGCCCATTTGTAAAGACTTTAAAACATTGTGTACTTTATAAGTGATGCGTCTAATTATAGTGTCATGTTTTATATATGTAACTGGGGACGGTTCTCCAGACGTTCTCCAGATGTTCTCCAGATGTTCTGCAGATGTTGACGTGGTGTGAAATGTTTTCTATGTACTGAATATTCAGCGGTCCAATAGAAGTACTCATGAAAACTGCTCGCCTTCACGCTTCTTTTTGTCTCTCTAGCAGCAGTACTAATACCACAATATATATATTTATATATTCATATGCGCATGAAATTTAATATATATATATATATATAAAATAAAAATATTAAAATTGTCATCTTGAAAGTGGCTTTGATTACCAACAGAATCTTCTTCCTGAAGGTTTCTGCAATCTTATGTATATATATATATATATATATATATATATATATATATATATATATATATATATATATATACAAAATATGTACTGTATATGTGTGCATACAAGCAGTACAAGTACTTTGGGGAAATATATATATCCTATATTATCTGCTACTATAACTGTTCTATAATATATAAGTACTATATACTATAACTATTCCTATAATAGATAATATACAACAATGTACGACAACTGTTCCTATAATATATAAATACTATAACTCTGTTCTTATATATATAAGGTATACTATAGTACTATAATAACTGTTTAAATAATATATACTATAAGTGCTATATACTATACTTCTGCTTCTGTTCGTATAATATATAACATAAGTACTGTATACTATAACTGTTTCTATAATATGTAATGTATACTATAACTCGTATACTTGTACACTGAATCAAGACCACCAGCAGCAACTTTTGTGAGTTTTATTAAGAAAACAAACCATCGACAAGATAAAAGATAAAAACCGAGCACTACTGATGGAATAAATAAAGCGTAAACCTGTACAAAGATCTAGAAGGAGATGGTCCCCAGAAAAGATAAAGACTCTTCACCTCCGCAGCTCTCTCTCTTCTCTTCACACACAGCGATGAGCAAACTATCCACCGGGTGGCGCTACGACACGAGTGAGACGTGTTAAACCGAGTACATAATGCTGTTTATAGTTAATGTCAATACGTAGCATTTAAGGTCCAGCGCCGCTGGACTGGGAATGAGGTATATGCTAATCCATCCTCTCTCTCTCTCTTTCTGTTCTCTCCATCCACCTGAAGGCTGATCCTCTGAAATCTGATCAAGTAGTTCTGCGTCGTGAAGTACTTCTTATTAATAATAATCATAATAATCACAGCAATAGCCCCCCGTTGGTTGATTTCAATCCATACTCACAAGTTAATATTAATGAAACTCAATCTAACAGAGTGAGGTCGTACATGAGGTCACAGGTCCCCACCATATATATATATATATAATATATATACATATATATATATATATATATATATATATATATATATATATATATATATATAAATATATAAATATATATATATATATATATATATATATATATATATATATATATACACACACACACACACACACACCGAGCGCTCGATGCCGCAGAGTCGTGACGGTTAGAAGCAACGCGTTGAGTCGAGGGACGTCTCCCAGTGAGTCGCTGGTGGGCTTCTGCTTTAGGAGAGGAAATGACCTACAAAATAAAAGCCCCCTGAAGTAGAAACAAAGCAGCGAAGGCTCGAGATGTTTATGCACCAGAAGATAACCAAACTTTCTTCTGGTTAGTGTTTTTTTTCTTTTGGGGGGAAACGTTCCCGTCTGCTGCGGGTTAGCTTAGCTTAGCATCAAGTCGGAAACGGCAAACTAAAGGCTTGCTAATTAACAAACAAAACAAACTGTAAGGTGGTAATTATTGAGCTGAATCCTCTGAAGCTCACGATTTAAAACATGATGTCGCAGGTTTACTCCGGATAAAAAAAACAGGTTACTAAGAAAAAATAGTGGCTAGTTTTTTTTTGTGTGTGGGGTAGAGAGCCAGGCTAGCTTTCCCCTTCGTTTCCAGTTTCTATGCTAAGCTAAGCTAACTGTGTCCTCTCGCTTTACGTCGAGAAACGTTGAACTGTCTTCAGAACGATGAGGAATAAAATCGGAGAAAACTAATTAGTGATTATTATTTGTTTTTAAAGAAGGCAACAAAAAAAACACATGGCACCAAAAAGTGTGATGAAAACCTGCTGGACCTGAACCTCACAGCTTCAGGGTCTACGCTACCAGAGTACCGTCCTCCTCCTCTTCCTCCTCCTCTTCCTCGTTCTCTACGAACCAACCAACTAACGTTAAACACGAGAAACTAAAACACCGAACGCGTGTGAATGGAGAACTCTTGGCGGCGGAGAGTAGAAAGACTTCAGAGTCCCTCTGGTGGAGCGGGACGTCCCGTAACAGTGCATCGACCCTCCTGAGAAAAACAACCCTAAACGACTTCCTAAACAAACGTGGAACAGCCAGACTAACAGGAGGCGGATCGGAGGGGGGGGGGATTGAAGCGACGTCTTAGGGGGAGGAGCCCCCCCCCCTGCTGGTCTGAGACCGGGTTAGCCTCCTGGGTGTCCTGAGCTAAACCAGTTAAAAAGGTCTCAAAGAGGGTCTCAGACCAGCGGACTCGTCCTCGGCTCGGGGGCCCAGCGGGAGCTCTCTTTGTCGTCACAGATGCAGGTCAGTGTTTGGCGGCTGACGGGCGCCCCCGTCTGGTCACACGGGGGACTGCGGCGCTTCTCTTGGCATCAGGGAGGGAGGGGGCGGGGGAGGGTGAAAGAAGTGTGGGAGGAAGACCAGAGAGGAGATCCATCCTGCCTCTGGCAGAGGAGTGTGAGGGGAGGGGGTGTGTCCATTAGCCCTAATTTATCTAGAATTAACGGAGGGAGGTGCAGAGGGTGTGTGTGTGTGTGTGTGTGTGTGTGTGTGTGTGTGTGTGGGTGGTTGGAGGGGGAACAACCCCGAACATTTAACTCTCCTCAAATTCCTGAGACGAAGACTCCACTTTGCTCTTCTTGATGGGTGGGGCCTCCTCTTCCAGGTCCTACAGGGGAGCAGACAAAACATAATAAACATAATAATAATAATAATAATAATAATAATAATAATAATAATAAATATAACTGCATCATTAAGGTTTTTTTTTTCTAAAGTACCATTTAATCCGGGCTCCCATACCCAAACTTGTACTTTTTTTGGTGAGATATTCCTCTCTGATATTTCTGCACATTTCCCAGTAATGACATCACTGTCAATAGTTTATACACTTGTTTTTGGTGCATTTTTCCAAAAAAAATAAATACTGACTTTTTTAAAATTACTATTAATATTGTGGATTACAACAGAAAGAACCTGACAGCATGATCTTAAAGGGAGGCGTTAGTACCTGAGCTGCTTTGCTGTCTGAGGAGTCTTTGTCCCCTGGGGACGCGCCGTCTCTCTTGGCGCTCTGCGCTCTCTCCGAGGGCTCTGATGAAGGGGGGGTCTTACCTGAGGACGGAAACCATGTTAGCTAAAGGACGACTGGCACGCTGCTGCCACCGTGTGGTGCAGAGGAGACACTGCACGCTGAGGCTCGGTTCAATGTAACCGACGTGAGGAAAAAAACTGACGAAAGAACGAATTTGATCTAGGAGACGGATAAAAAGCTAATTATTAGTAAACAGTCTGATAATCTTTTAAAAAGCCCCTAAAATGTGAAATGTTTGGACAAAACCAGCAACGTTGTGACGTTTTTTCCCCACCTTTTTTAACTTAGCCTATTGATCAAACAGCAAATTCTGCTGCTTCAGTCGTGACTCATTGAGACAGAAAACAATTTATCGTCAGCAAAAAACGGGAAGTCGTCATTTTTCCCTCAGCGTGACAAAAAACAAAAACAGGAAGTGGCCGATCAGCTGCCGCTGCGTGTGTGCGTGTGCGGGTGTGTGTGTTTCTGACCCCGCTTGCTGTCGGGGCTCTGCTCAGTCTTGGCCTCGCTGCTCTCGCGGTGAGACGCGGCGGCCGGCTCCGGCGCCGGGCTGGTGCTGCAACTGTTCTCCTGTTTCACCGGGGACGAGTCGGCGATGGAGCTTGTGTTGCTGTTGTCATCTGGAGAGAGGGAAGGAGTGAGAGAGAGACACAGAGAGAGGCTTTACTTTGTATGTGTGAGACACAGAACATACCTTTCTTTAAATAGGTTTTATAAATCTATTATTAGAATCAGTTTTGACAGAAGACGCACAAATCCCTCACAAGTTACTCAGAACACGCAAGCTGTGGGCCGGTTTTGGAACATGAAACGCTTGTTGAAAGTTATTTAAAAATAAAAACATGTGACATCAGGAGTCTGAACGGTTCTTCTGCCCTTCTGTGTTTTAAAGCAGGAATATCCAAAAGCTCTAAAGTCTATAAAAAAACACAAAAAGTCTAAAAACCAACTCTGAACGTACACGCCAACAAGTGCTTTGTGGGTATCAATCCACCGAAGAAAATAGTCCCCCCCCAAAAAAAGCTTCAGTTTCTCTGTTAGAAACTACATATATACATGTATGTATATATACCGTGCATGTCCATCATCCCTGGAGAGGAGCTGTTCTCTGGGGTCGTCAGCTCAGAGCCGTATTTCTCATCTTTCCCCTTCTTCTTATTCTTGTTCTTCTGCAACCAGAGAAAGAGTACAGTGTTTAAAACACAAGTATATACATACATACACACACAAATATATATACACACAAACGTATATATATATATATATATACACGTATATATATATATATATATATATACACACACACGTATATATATATATATATATACACGTATATATATATGTATATATATACACACGTATATATATACACATATATATACACACACGTATATATATACACATATATATACACACACGTATATATATACACATATATATACACACACGTATATATATACACATATATATACACCCACGTATATATATACACATATATATACACACACGTATATATATATATATATATATATATATATATATATATATATATATATATATATACACACACGTATATATATACACATATATATACACACACGTATATATATATATATATATATATATATATATATATATACACACACACATACGTATATATATACACACACACACACACACACACACACACACACACACATATATATATGTTTTTCACATAGAGCTCCACGAGTTGTCAGGTCGTGAGCTGAACTCACATCATCAGATTTGGGCTCCGTCACAGGCACCCACTTGAAGATGCGGAGGGATGTGTCGCCCACCGTGACCCACTTCTTCTCCCTAAGACGGAGCGGGAAACGAGCATTAAAGTACATCACAACACCAGATATATCATCACAACACCAACATATATATACAGGGTTTATGCACATCATGACCAATGTATTTCAATGACGTTATATCAAATTTCCATGAGCAAACATTTAGTGAAATTTGGGTGTAAACGTAAACAAAACATTGTGATTTATGTGGCAGGAGAGGTCGAATGTTAAAGATGAATAGACTTTAAAAATTCCAAAGGCTCCTGGTGTCTCAATGCAATCACAGTTCAGCAGATAAAATACTTTAAAAGGTCTCACATTTGGAACTTTTTGTGACACGTTATAAATATAAACCAAACGAGTAAATGACAAAATCATAGGGGAGGAAACAAAAGTTAAAATACTTGTGAGTTGCGGCCAAACGCATAATTAATTTGGCGTTATACTATCAAATACAATATTGTTTTATTATCACTGCTCCATTAATGTTTAAGCAGCATTCAGCTAGTTGAGGTTAAACTATTGATAACTTGGCTATTGTATGTTGGAACAGTGCTTTATACTTCATATTATTCCAATATAGTATTGAAAACGTAGTGAAATTAAAGTGTAAAGTAGTATGTAATGGAAATATTTAAGTACAAGTATCTTTGAAATGTACTTATGTATTTAAGAACACCAATTATCTACAAAATGTATTTCTTGAGTCCATAAAGAGTAACTTTTAAACTTGTTAGGTTGCATACAATGTTATGCTACAGCAGCAGAGAACAAGAGCACCCATAACAAACATATGCAAAAACAATGTATAAAATAATATACCTATAATATTGTTTTGGATTATAATTATCACTGCTACATTAACGTTTAAGCAGCATTCAGCTAGTTGAGGTTTAACTATTGATAACTAGCCTATTATATGTTGGTACAGAGCTTTATACTTCATATTATTCCAATTTAGTATTTAAAATGTAGTGAAATTAAAGCGTAAAGTAGTATATAATGGAAATACTCAAGTACCTTTTAAAATGTACTTATGTATGTTAAGAACACCATATATCTTATTTAAGTCCATAAAAAGTAACTTTTAAGCTAGTTTGGTTGCATGCAGTGATGAGCTTCAGAGGCAGTGAACAAAAGACACAGCACCTATAACAAATAGGATAATTAAAATTGTATAAAGTAATATATTTGAAGCCATGAAGGCTAAAACTGAAGTCACCGTGTATTATTATTTTATTAAAAGACGACCATTAAATAAACGTTATTTCTAAAGCAACAACTTCTTCTGACTTTGACCTGGGGACGTTGGATTGAACCGCCTGATCCAACACAGAAAAAAACACACACCGCGTAAACGCTGTCCCCCAGGCGGGGTTACACTAAACACGGACAAAACAATACACCCACAACACTTAACAGTGATGTTTGAGCCGGCTCGTGCAAGTAACGTGTGATTTTAACCGTTGGGACCGAGTCGCTACGTGTTCCGCCAGTAAGCCGCTGCCTCGCGCTCCGCCAACCCCCACTGCGAGCTTCCTCCGCCGGCGAGAAACGGCGACTCGAAGCGCCTAAAAGCTCCGGGCGGACTAAACTCGAGAGCGCCGTCGTCGAATAAATGTCTCCGAGTCAACAGTTTATTGGGAGGGCTGTTTAATCGCGGGGTTTGTGTGTGTGTTTGGGGGAAACCCGCTCACAACGACGAGGGCAGCCATAGCTTCATGTGACTGCATCGAAATGGCTCCGTGGGTTCAACCCGTTAAAGAGAAGAAGAAAAAACGGCTACATGTTTGTGTGATCGCGAGCAGCCGCCAGACGGGCTGCGGCAGGCGGTGCGCCGCACGAGTGCGCCCCGGTGCACCTGAGCCGCAAGTACATCTCCGTGAATCCCCTCCTGAAAATAAAAAAATAATAATTTCGATTTCATCCCTCAGTCTGCTTCCCTCTCCTTCCCCCAACAAGACGAAGCCCTTTTTCTTTTTTTCTTCTCCCCCTCGTGTTAGATAACGAAGCCTGGCTTTCTTTTCTCTCTTTCTTACCATTTTCGTACTTTCTCAATCGCGGCCATGACCCGCTTGATGTCATCTTTCGCCCGGCTCCGGGTCTCCGCTCGGACCGACCTGCCCGACATTGCCGCGGTGGGTATGATTTTTTTTTTTTAAAAAGCTCGCCGGCAGTTCAGACACAATGCAAACACTAGAGCGCACAGAGGAGCTACTGCACATGCGCGAACGGATGGAGCGGGGAGAGAGGGAGGGGAAGCTGCAGCTGCACTCTGAAGCAGACCGTCTCCTGTGTGTGTGTGAGCAGCAGAACAAAGGCAACCAAAACTACTCAAACTACCAGAAGTTTGGTGTCCGGTAACTAAGCGTGCACACCTGTATGAGGGGCTTTTATTTTGGTAAAATATAACAACAACAACAACAAAAAAACAACAACAACAGTGGAACAGGGTCAGCCCCAGGCTTACTGAGGTTGGAGGGGGTATGTGGGTAGGTAGTTAATTGAGGCGTGTGGATGTTGTGATGGAATGAGCATGATAATAAAGTTACTGGTACACAATAGGAGATACTATATTTTTATAATTCGTCGCTGTTGAATTTAATATTTGCGATTTTTAAACACTTAAAACAAAAATGCAACACAGGGTTGAATTATTTTAGGCTTTTTGACTCTTTTGACTATGACCTCTGTGTATTATGTTGCAGCTCAGATGATAAATCAAATAATAAATCTCAGACAAGTCTTGGTTAGCATTAAAGCTGTGTGCATCTTTCACTTCTTAGGCCGCTGGTGTTGGGGAACTTCTCCAATTAGACATATTTTATATATTTCATTTGCATTTTGCATTAAAATCATTTGATATGTGTTAATCTTGCAGCCCACAGGAGGAGATATTGACAGATACATGAATAAAAACACTTCTGCTTACAAATTATTTCATTCAATGTGTATATTATGCTAATAACTACTTAAAGCGTTTTTTAATGTTTTTATTAATAAAACTCATCGTAAAACTGCGTGTCTGTATGTGTAGCATTTTCAATACAAAGTGGAAGAGTGAGAATTTAAAGATAATAATAATAGTAACAGTTGTAATGATAATTATTATTTATCTATGTATTATAATATGAATACTAATTATAGAAAAGGTATCTCTTCCTCTTAATTACAAAAGACAAAAGTATAAACAATTGTATACTTAAAATTTTCACTAAAATGTAAAAAAAAAATATCGCTGTTTCCCGCAGCGCCTGAAGACGGCACGACGTTCGTGGCGGAAAATAACGCCCTACGTCATCTCTCCGCGACACGTCAACACGCAGCTCTCAGCGTGTAACTCGGCGAATAGTGAGAATAAAACTTTCTACACAGACTGGGGATTCATTTTGAGGCAGCTTTCGTGTAGCTGACATTGTTGATTTATAATCTATATATTTAAGTAGTTTGTGCCGGAACAGCAGATTAATTGGCAGATTATTTGGCAGATGTCACATTTTCGGGGGGCTAAGAGAAGTCATTGAACATCTGCCGTTATTTGCTTTAACCCTAAAGACTGCAACTGTCAGGATGAATGAAGAAGGTACGTTTGTTTTCCACGTTTCCCCCTTCCCCTCTCATAGCTATCTCTCTCTATATATATATTGTATATATGTGTATATGTACACAGTAAGCACGTTGCGTGTGTCCCTTTTCAGAGCTGGTGGAGTACTTCAGGGCTCAGATGAGCACAGACCCGGACATGGCCTCCGCGGTGGCCGCCATCCGCACCCTGCTGGAGTTCCTCAAGAGAGACAAAGGTGTTTGTATTTGTTCATATCTGCTTCAGTTAGGAAGAAGTACTCTGAGAGGTACTCTGAGCCTCCAGTAGAATGTACTTCAAGTATGTGCAGTGTTTTACTTTCATATCTGATGTTTCTCCTGCATTAATGTGTATGTAGTGAAGTAAAAAGTACACTGTTTACCTCTGAGCTGTAGTAAAAAGGTACAGCATGTACCTTTGAGATGTAGTACAGTAAAAAGTACTATATGTACCTCTATGTATAGTATAAAATACAATATGTACCTCTGAAATGTAGAACAGAAAAAAAATACAATATGTACCTTTTTGAGGTGTAGTATAGTAACAAGTACAACATGTACCTCTGAGGTGAGGTCCAGTAGAAGTTCCCGTCTACCCCCCACCAGCCCTAACCCTCTGCCCCCTCAGGTGAGACCATCCTGGGCTTGAGGGAGAGCTTGACCTCGGCCACCGACTGCCTGACGGGCGTGGACTCCTCGGTGGCCGTGTCGTCCGGAGGAGAGCTGTTCCTGCGCTTCATCAGCCTCACGTCGCTGGAGCACGAGGTACACGGGCCACTGAATAAATATATATATATATATACAAACACACATACTTGTCTATGTGGGATAATACTTTAATAAAAGGTGACGGTCTGAGTGTTGTGTTAAAATGCTCCAAAAAATGCACAGTTTGGTTGGTGAGGAATTTTGACTCCAGGTTTTTTTTTCACTACCAGCTTGTCAAACAAATAATGTTATTACAAGACAAGTCTAAAGTCTGTCTGTCTGTCTGTCTGTCTGTCTCTGTCAGGATCTGTCTCGCTGTAAGAAGGTGATGGAGGAGAGAGGAGAACTGTTTCTAGAAAAGATCTCAATGTCCAGGACCAAAGTTGCTAAACTCTGTCACACCTTCATCAAAGACGGCGCTGTGAGTATTTTACTACACCCACAGACACACTAAAAGACTTCACATGATGACCGTGTCATCGTCGCCTGCAATCTGCAGCCTCACCACCAGATGTCACCAGATCCCACGTTCTGGCCCTGTAAGGAAGCAACTGATCTCTTTTTTTAAATTATTTAATTTTTTAAATCTTCCCCCTCTCAGAAAATCCTGACTCACTCGTACTCCAGAGTTGTCCTGCGCGTGCTGGAGAAGGCCGCCGGTGAGAAGAAGCGCTTCTCCGTGTACGTGACCGAGTCGCAGCCCGACTCCGCCGGGTGAGTGAACGCCGCCGCGCGTCGAGCCGTTTGTCCAGCTCCTCTGAATCGACCACGCGGCGACCGTTTTCCTTTTTCCTTCCAGGCGACAGATGGCGGATGCCCTGAGAAAACTCAACGTCCCGGTGACGGTGGTCCTAGATGCCGCCGTGGGGTAAAAACACTCATCGCCAGAAGGCCGAGTCATGCTTTTATCGGCATGAATTAAAGCGACGTTTTTTTGTTTTGTTTTTAACGTAATTCCACAGGTACGTCCTGGAGAAAGTCGACCTGGTGATCGTGGGAGCAGAGGGAGTCGTGGAGAGTGGAGGGATCATCAACAAGGTGAGTGTCAGGAAGACACAAAACACCCAGAAACATCTTAAACGCATTGTAAAATTAAAAGAATTGTAAAAATCTGAATTATGTCAATCCGTTTGACAGAAAATTTGCTTAAAGTGAGGAAATCTATTCATTTCCAGGTTCATACGAGTACTTAGGATTTCTGCTAGAACATTTACACACTTTAATATCCCAACATAAAAGAACTGACTATACATTTTATCATCAATATTCAACCTGCTCGCCTCTTTAAGACTGAACAGCCCAGCCTGCTCTGATTGGCTGGCCAGAATAATATGTCGCACCTTTGCAAAGGTAGCTCTCGAGCTAAAGAGTCCAGATGTTTGTGCACAACTACTGAAAGAGTCTGTTTTTTATGACATGAATGAAAAAAGACAAAACCACTGCTTTAGAGTAGAGAGAGAGAGAGACGTCGCTTTATTCAAGAAAATACACAAACAAGTCAACATCATCTCACAACTCTCATCAACGACATGTCTTTCAGCCGATAAGACTGAGGAGCGTTTGCGACGCGGCAGAGTAAAAAGTAAAAAGTAACACACGAATGTACGATTAAAACACGAGCGCCTGAAGTGACGCTGAATGTTTTTTGCCGTTGCAGATCGGCACGTATCAGACGGCCGTCTGCTCCAAAGCTCACAACAAGCCGTTCTACGTCGTGGCAGAGAGTTTCAAGTTCGTCCGCCTCTACCCGCTCAACCAGCAGGACGTGCCGGACAAGTTTAAGGTGACGACGACGATGGGGGACTTGTTGTTGTTGTTGTTGTTGTTCCCGTTCTCATCCCTCTCTCCCGGCCCCCGCAGTACAAAGCCGACACCCTGAAGACGACGGCCAACCTGTCGGAGGAGCACCCGATGATCGACTACACGCCGCCGTCGCTCATCACTCTTCTCTTCACCGACCTTGGCGTCCTCACGCCGTCCGCCGTCAGCGACGAGCTCATCAAGCTTTATTTATAACTCTAATAATAAAAAAATATTAATTTGATTGGTCGGTTGGTTTGTCGGTTGCCGGTCACGCCTCCTCGGCCCCTGGCGCTCCGGCAACGGCGGGTTTGGACGTCGTCTCGCTCGTGATCTGCTTCTCAAAGTCCTCCTCGCTGATCTGACCTTTCTTCAGCCGCTTGAGGAGGCGAGTGTCTTTTAAAAGCTCCTTTAAGTCCTCGTCCTCCACGTCGGAGCCCTGCGGACACGAAGAGGAACAAATAAATTGTTCATACACACATTACACACACATACATTCTGACCAACGGATTTCCATGACTTTAAGCCACTTTTCCAAGATTTTTCACCAAATTTCAGTGATTTTAAACCAAATGTCCATGAGCCAACATTGTGTGAAATCTGTGTGTAAACAGTACAAAGTAACAAAATGTAGTATTTAAACTGAAGATTCAAAGCATACAGTAAACCTTAAATGACACAAATGATTGAGAGACAATAGTTTGATTAAAAGAATAAACATTTATAAAGATGCCTGTATGTATGCCTGCTTACATTTTGAGCCTCTTTCTTTTAAAATCATATTCATTATTTCAAACTCAGCGTAAATAAACGTCATGAACATAAAACATTTAGAGGACTTTTACTACACTTTGGGGATAGTTTTGTTTTCCAGGACTTTTCCAGGCCTGGAAATAACCGTTTTAAAGCTCCCTCCTAAAGGACTTGTGAATGAATCAACCTGCGAACGGAATAAAATACCTCTTCGCGCTTCCTCTTGGCCGACCTCTTCTTCCGGCGCTCCGTCTTGGTCTTGGTCTTAGACCAGGATTTGTTCTTGATGAAGTTCTTCTTGACGAAGGGCTCCTTCACCTTCTCCTTCAGCTCGGCCAGCATCTTCTGCCGCTGCTTCTCGCGCTGCTTGTCCTTGTAGCGGATGGTGTCAGTGTCCAGTGGCGTGCGGCTGAAGCCGGGGAACGTCTTCCCCTTCAGCTCCGGCATCTTCGGCATGCGGAGGAGCGCAAAGCCTTGGGCCAGGCGGGCGAGGTCCAGATCTACACCGGAGGAAGCGAGGAGAGGAGCAGTAGCGGCTAAATGTCTGCGCTGAAGGTCACTGTTCAGGTGTGAAGGGGCGGGGCTTACTCACCTTTGAGCCTGAAGATGAGGCTGCACTCGTGCTTGGCGTAGGCCTGCACGTACGACACGAATGCCCGCATGCCGCGGTCGAACATGGCTCTGTCGGCCAGAGACAGGGCCTTCACTTTGGGAAGCACGTCCAGGACCTCGCCCGCCAGGACCTTCTTCTGGAGGGGACACTAGGGACGAGAAACCAGTTTATTACACTGAGGTTGAGAAACGAGTTTATTACACTGGATGAGAAACCAGTTACCACACTGAGGACCAGACATCAGCTGTCTCCCCGTGGCCAGGTATTAACAATATAATATTATTTTGCAGTATGAAGGTGCGCTCACCTTCTGGTTGATGGACAGAAAGTTGATGTAGGACTCCTCCATCGGCAGCAGGAAGACGAGGGCGTTGCCCTGGTTACCGATACGAGCCGTGCGGCCGCACCGATGCACAAACGCACTGAGATGCCAAATATACAAGAAATACTATCAGTGTATTTAAAAACAAAATATATATATATATATATATTAAATACATATATCTATCTGTATATTTTTAAGTACATATACATATATACACACACACACACACACACACACACACACACACACACACACACACACATATATTCAGAGACTACATTCTGACTCACCTGGCGCTGCTCGGCGGGTCGTATTGCAGCACCCAGTTGACGTCGGGGATATCGATCCCCCGGGCCATCACGTCCGTACACACCAGGATCCCACTGCAGGTAAACCAGTACAACCATCACAACCAGAACAACCAGTACAACCATTACGTCTATTAAACTCTCTCTGCTGCAGCCCGACGTGAGCACAAACCTCTTCAGGGCCCGGAAGTCGGCAAAGATCTTGTTGCGTTTGCTCTTCATCTTGCCGTGGATGCAGAGCACCGTCACCTTCTTCACCAGCGTCTCCAGAGCACGGCCGTAGTACTCCACACACGCACATGTACTGGTGGAGACACAGCACCAGTAAAGAGGCAACATCACCAGTAAAGAGACGACAGCACCAGTAGAGTATTGTATCTACAATAATTTACATGTATAATGTTCCAACACCCTTGAACTGTAAATTATTGACGATACAGCGCTGCCTTTCATCCCTTATTGCTTAAATAAAAAACTTGACGGACCTGAAGAAGACCAGATGCTTCTCCAGTTTGTTTTGCCGTAAAAACGCCACCAAGTTGTTGAACTTGTTCTCTGTTCTGCAGATCTGGAAATGAAACATCGTGTCAATATCTTATTTATTTAGGAAGCTGAGTGTTACAAAGTCACAAGATAGAGAATGCAGATTATATATAATATACACAATGCAAAGATCAGCGTATTAAAATAAAACCCCCAGCTGCCGGTGACTCACGGTGTAGTAGTTGCAGAGGCGTGACGGCGTCTTCTGCGCGGCGGCGCTGGCGGCGACACCCTTCTCCTTCACGGCGATGCGCACCGGGTTCCTCAGGCCGGCGCGCACAAGCTTCTCCAGCTCCTGCGTCTGCGTGGCCGAGAACAGGCCCGTCCGCCGCTGTTTGGGCAGGTGGCCCAGGATGGTGTTCAGACTTAACACACAAACAGACACAGACACACACAGACACAGACACACACACACTGTTAGCTGCCTGAAGGAAGATGCTCCTCTGGAGCTCGGTTCTCCTCCCGTGTGTGTTTTTTAAGCACCTGGCCTCGAAGCCCATGTCCAGCAGCCGGTCGGCTTCGTCCAGAACCAGAACGTCCAGACTCTTCACATAGCCGGCGAGGTCCAGACCGTCCCCCTTCCTCCTGAACATGTCCTCCAGACGGCCCGGTGTCGCAATCACAATGTTGGCACTGGAACACACACACACACACACACACATTTACACAAATACACACACACACACACACACACACACCGGATTAAAATGCGGAGTAATAAAACCTCTCAAAAGGAAAGTGGACGAGATCAGGAGAACGCAGCCGGGGAACAAGACTAAAAGGATTTTACAGTCACAGCTGGACAGTTTTCAGCGGCCTTCAAGGAATAAACAGGAAGGCACTGAAAAATTCACTTCCCGTTTGATCGGATCTGGAGACTATTTATAGTCTGCAGACTGAAAAACGCCTGAAACGTTTTTTTTTACAGAAGTAGTTTGTTGCTCGTCGGCTCCTCTAAAAGGTTTATTTAACTATTTAACTGAAGGAACATTGTCTTAGAATCTGGTTTCAATGAAGGACTCGTCCTCTGTGACCTTGAGTTTTAATCTAAGTCAGTGAACTTGTCGTTGAGCGATGAGAGAAAAGCATCGTGTTCGAGGTCACAAGCGTTGAGAGATTAATGGACAAATGCTCAATCTGATGGTGAAGTTTTCCTTTAATAACCATTGAACTTTGATAACCGGCGGTTTGACTCCAGAAAGAGGAAACTGGACAGACAGTTTGTGTTTCCCTTTCAATCTTTTGTATTTTCCGTGTTCTTAAAGGGTTAGGATTCGTCTGTCCCAACATTTTCAATATTTTTGGGAGCTTGAGAAGATGGATGCCACCATCAGGTTTGTCCGTTCATATGAAGACGCGGTAGGTTAGTTTAGCATAAAGCTAACTAGTCAACGCGTCTCGTCTCACCCTTTGTCCTTGAACTTCTCCACGTCGTCCATCGGGTTGGTGCCACCAATCAGCAAAATCTGCCTGGAAAGAAAACAATGTACAAGAAGCATTTTAACAACTTAAAACATGAAGAATTTACACAAACAAGGAAGAGGGCGCTGCTCGTTCAGCACAAACGGTCTCTAATAAACTTTA
>NW_027175854.1:14335000-14342500 GCF_023055335.1 Clinocottus analis | reverse complement strand
TGAGCTGAAAACAGGCGACAAGAGAATCTTCAGAGACGAGGCCACAACACAGTGGATGTGCACAATGAAAAACCAAATAAACGAACAAACATGCATGGAGGTATGCAACACATGCATAACAATCCTGCACCTGTGGACTCATGTCGCGGGTGATGCTGTCCCATCACCAGAGACATTTATTTTATACGTCATCATAACGTGTTCTCGCTGTGCAAATAGTCAAGCCATTCACAAACAATACCACTTTCCTGTGCGTTTGTAGAAATGCACGCTATTAGTTTACACTATGGAGACACCCCTGGTTAGAGAAAACTCCACAGTGCTCACAAACTCAACCAACAAAAAAAAAGAGACTACTTTCACCAGCCCTACCATCCCAGCTGTCGCCACCTACGAAGAGGAACACAGCGCCCAAAATAAAAGTCAAGGAGGAAACAGGCTATCACAGAACAATGACACAAGATGAGCAGAACACACAGAGGCACTCTGGTTTGCGTGATCCTTCTGGCTGGCGTAAAGGAGGAGCAATATTTATTCCCATGTACCTTCCGTCTCCATGTCCTGGCCCTTGGGGGCCTCTCCGATGTCGATGGTGAACATGACGATCTTGGGCGTCATGGTGGACATCTTGTTGCTGAAGCAGAACTTGTAGGTCCCGTCCATGTGAGCCGCCACAGAGTACTTCCCGCTGGACTCGCGGTCGCCCTTGTAGATCTGCTTGCCGTCGGGACCCGTTATCTGGGAAAAGGACAAACAAAAAGAAACACGTGTGTGAGCGACAACAGCTGCATGACAGAAAGACAACACACCATATGGCAGCAACATCAGGGTGCACGCAGCACTCGGATGCACATGAAATCACAGCAACGTTTCCACAAAACACGTCACGAGATGTGTCATTTAGTAGAATAACATTGTTTATGACATTTTGACGACATACGCGTTGCACTTCCTGCATGAATAATTCAAATAGCATTGTCACGCACTTGTCAACAGAAGCTGCCAGAATAACAACAATAATATTGATAATATACGACGTACATTTTGATAGTTTTAACTCCAAACAACCGTTTAGCGAGGGTTAGCTGTGCATGTGACGTCACGCAAAGAGTCGGCTGCAAGCTAACGTCAGTTAGCTTTAGCTTTAGGCCTCGCGCTTTGCAATCTGTCGTTTCCGTTAAAAACACACATTTCCGACACGTCGGGCGGTTTGTTTATCCTCTCCGGGGAGTCTCTCACCTCGACGTCGATGTCCAGGAAGCCTCCCTCGGCCACCTCGAACATGAGGCCCATCTTAGTGCCGGAGTTGACCCGCTCGTAGAAGCACTCGTCGGCATGGGCGTCTATGCTCACAAAGTATCCGGACGCGGTGGCGGACAGAGCGGCCAGCAGCACGACCAGCTCCGGCACAGTGAACATGTTGACACGAGCGATAAATAAAAAAACGTTTAATGCGACGTGTATCCGATACGAGGCGCGGGATGTCGCTCTGTATGCGGGTAACTTGTCACACAGGAGAGGACCCGCAACAGCCTCGGCTCTCTGACTGCCACGTACAGGCTTTAAACGGCGGCCGGCGAGGGACAAAATCAAGAGAGCGCCCGCGGCGCGAACACTTTGTCATAACGAAGCGTCGCTTTTTGGGACTATATATATATATATATATATATATATATATATATATATATATATATATATATATATATATATATATATATGTGTGTATATATATATATATGTGTGTATATATATATATATATATATATATATATATATATATATATATATATATATATATATGTGTGTATATATATATTTGTGTATATATATATATATATATGTGTGTATATATATATATATGTGTATATATATATATATATATATATATGTGTGTATATATATATATATGTGTATATATATATATATATATATATATATATATATATATATATATATTCTTTGTTCGTTAATGTAATGAAATATTTCCAATTCCATTTGTTGTATATATTATGCATTTTACTTATTATACTATTTCATTTTTTGTATATATTGTGCTTTTTTCTTATTACTGTATTCTATTTTTTGTGTATATTATGCACTTTTCTCATTATACTTTTTTGTTGCATATATTTTGAATTTTTCTTTTTATACTATTTCATTTTTTTCCTTATTATTCTATTCTTTTTTTCCCCATTAATTAATTATCCATCCATCATATTTATTATAAGGATTTATTCAACAATTGCACATCTACAATTTCATAAATTAGAATCAGAATAATTTATTGCGAAGTACGTTGCACAGACAAGGAAATTTGACTTAGTGGAAGCTGCACAACAATAAACAATATGCAATAATGTATTTATTGAAATCATCGAGACATATTTATTTATTATACTGATGTATTTAACAATTGCACATGTGCAATTTAAGTACGTTATAACAAATGTATAGTAGATAATAAAAGTGGCAAGTGTATTTGATAAAGAAAATATGTGCTTGGGTGTTAAAGGTCCTACAGGGGAGGTAAGAGTCAGTCAGTGGGTCTCGGGCTTTGTTGATTTGAGCTTCTTGTACTTAACCTGAGTTTTTTTTTTTTTTTTGTTGACAACTTTACTCACAAAAAAGCAACATGCAAGTTGTGACATTATTATTTATCTACCAGCTGCAGATGCACAAAACAACGTATCAATAATCATAATCCAATAATATAATAGGTGTCTTGTGATACTTAAAGTACATATACTCTCTTTTACTCGTATTTCTCCAGTGGTATTACTACTTCTACTTTAGTAAAACATCTACGTACTTCTTCCATCACAGCAGAATAGTCTTCATTTTATTTAATGTTTTGCAGCTCGGATATTTATTTTAACATCTAGACCACGTGATTTGTGCGGTGGGCTGCGGAATGTTGCGTTTTTTTGACGCGGCAAAAATCCTCCCGAAGAAACGCCGCTTACCGCTTTACCGTTTGTGCCGCGTGCGCCGCTGTACTCGTTAAACAAAACGTTACCAATGCGCATGCGCAAAGGAAAAGTGGTAGGACTCTTTCATTCGAGCTTCGCTGTTTTGCCGGACGAGCTGAAATTCTCTTGCTTTATTTAAAAAAACAAAACAAAAAAAAACGGGCGAAGCGGCAGCGAAGAGCCACGGCCACGCATGGGTGGGGAGGAGGGGATAAAAAAAAACATCCGCGCACCCCTCTAATTTGTCGCATGTTTGGTGACGTCCAATAAGCGACGTGCCGCGAAGTCTCCGACAGACTTTTTTTGTGTATCGCAAAGATTTTTTTTTTCTTTTTCTAGTTTCTTTTCAGTTTTCATGCCGGGATTTCGGGGTCCATTTTTTTTCACCGGCTGCGAACCGATGAAGCGGTTTATCCGGTGATCGAAGCGGAAACGGGGGTTCGCGGAGGGGGGGTTGTTGGGGGGGTGGGGGGCGGCAGAGAGAAAGCGTCTCGGCCAGCTAGGCTGCAGCTTCGGCTAAACCTGCCAGCGAGGAAGCGAGAAGACGAACACAACAAAATGACATCTCGGAGGTAAGAAGGGGAAAACAATGGCCGCCGATTGTGTCCGCAGAGGAAGCCCACTCCGCCGGGACCCCCGGCTGTCTGTCCGTTAGCTAGCTGCGTGTAGCAGCAGCCGCTAGAAAAAAAACAGAGAAAACCAGCTGAGTAGCTAGTTAGCCGAGGAGCGCTTCATTTAACACACCGGTGTTACGGTGTAACGGGCGACCGTGTTAGCTCGCAGCCGCCTGAGGAGGATGTGGAGCTTAGTAAACAACCACCTGGGAAGCAGTCGCAGAGACGTTAGAGGGGTAATATCAGGGTGTTAATGTGAGGTAGATAAAACATACGTATGATGAAGGGTATTACTCCTTAAAAGTACATCAAAACACCTCCTCAGTACCACGAAACAGTAGTAGTATCTTTTACTTTACAAATGTCGATTAATGATACAAAATGTGATCAACACATACAGTGTACTGTTTTATTATTAGTCATTTAACACATTTGCGCGTCAATAATTATAATTATAGTCACATCATGTTCATGAGTATGGGATGGCCATCCTGCATAATGAGTACTTGTTCTTTCCCTACTTTACGTATATGTTAATGCTATGTAGTTCTACTTTAATACAGGCTTCAATGCAAGAGTTTTACTTGGAATATAGAGTATTTATACTGTGTTGTAGTGCTTATTAGTACTTCAGGGTTACTTGTACTACTTGGTCCACTACTGGTGAACACTAGTACTATCTGTCATGTAATACATAGTAGAAACGACTGTCGTGGAGAATCAGAATACAAACGATGAAGCACAAACGCACCATTAAAGTAAATATTAAATATAAAAGATGTACAACTAAACCTCAGAACCGTGGTATTTTAGTTCATAATGATAACAAAAAGATATAGAGAGAGAATAAAGAAGCAAGTGCTTGGAGAAAAAGAGGACGGACTATTTGTACCCAACACTGACGGGTACTATGTTCACTATAGAGAGGACGAACAAAGACGGGCCCAACACTGGTGGATACAGACACACTGTGTGTGTGTTTCTGTGTGTCCGTGTTAGTGTTAGTTTGTGTATCTGTGTGTCCGTGTTAGTGTGTGTGTGTGTGTGTGTGTGTGTGTGTGTGTGTGTGTGTGTGTGTGTGTGGTCCTGAGATAGTCCAGTGCAAAGGAACCTTGAATACCTAAAAAGATAGAAAAACCCACATGATGTGATTTATGTTTGTTATGTTTTTGTGTTTTTTTATTTGGACTAAAAGACTCATTTTCCCTGAAGGTGATAGGTGAAGTTTTGGTGAATCTGTCAATTGTTTTTAGATACTAATAGTTAAAAAAAAAAGAAGCAAACATTTAATGCACACCACCTTTTGTGTGTCTGAGACACAATCAGGATATTAGAAGGAGGAGATGCGCTAAGTGGACACTGATGTTTCTTTCCTCCCTTCAGGTGGTTCCACCCTAACATCACCGGTGTGGAGGCTGAGAACCTGCTGCTGACTCGAGGGGTGGACGGGAGCTTCTTAGCCCGACCCAGCAAGAGCAACCCGGGAGACTTTACCCTCTCAGTGCGGTACGTGATGCTTACAGGTGGATGCTGCGTCAGCCGTTTAAGAAAAATGAGGACGGGGGGCATAACAGATAAGAGCGTTGGCATCACATGTTTACGTTGAGTGCTCTTATTTTGAAAGTCTTGTTGCCTCTCCTTCTGTACGCGTGTGGAGGTGGTTATCTCAGGGGTTTATTTAATAGTCTATTTTTAAACTAAAATAGTCCTTCATTGAGTGAATATTATGACGTAAAAGAGTTGTTTTTTTTTAAAAGGTGTGATCCGGGATGGAAATGAAAACGAGAAGGTGATAAAACCAGGTGTTGAATGTTCTTGTAAATGTTTGTTTTACATCAATAATGTTTGCAAACAACGCGTTGCTGCGATACGCTGAGCGTCAGACGGAGGAGACGTACGCTAACGAGACGCAGAAGAACATCTGCGTGAGCGCCATCGCGACCGCCACCTGCTTTGCTTTCAGCGGATCGTGGCGGCTTCTTTACGTCTCTCTTAATGCTGCGCTCATCAATATTTAAATCTTCTCTATATTTATAGCGACTAGCGGGGGAAACATGGAGCAGCTGAGCAGCAAAATGCTATAGGGAGGGTAAATATTGGCCTTTCATTCCTTGGGTGGACGCGACTCTTGAGAGAACGATGGCGTTGCCGCACGACTATTTGCTCATTTAACAACTTCAAGAGGTGACAAAAGGTGAAAACTCAAATGCGGCTGGAATATAATGAGGAAACAGTTGTTGTCAGTGATGGTGTCATCCGAAGAAGGAAGAAGCCTTTTAATCATAAAAAAAAGAAGAGAAAAAAATGTTTGTGGTTTTTTTTGTGGTCACATTTTTTGCAGATGACGTCTCGTTAGCTCGGCTTAGCCGACGCAGTCAGAAGTTATTTGCGTCTCGGTCTCGGCTCGCTCACACCTCGGTCCATATTTACTGCAAGTGGAAACAAAAGAGGAGTCACGAGACGGAGACTCGTCCGCTGCTGGTTTCGAACCGGCAGCTCTCCGTTCTGGCTCATTCTCACCAGAAGCCGAGCTTCAGATCTGCCACAAGTTCTTCCTTTTCTATTTTCTGAGCTCTACGATGACTCATGAGTTTTATTTTTAGTGCGTGTCACAAAAAACGTGTTTTTCCTTTTGTTTTAAGACATTTAATCTTAGCGCCTTTTGAATATTTTCTTCAACAGAGATGTTAACATGTTGTTTATTTTATGTCTACATCTTGGTGGTATTAATCATAATGCACGATGGGATCATCTTCTCAATATGTCACGAAGGGAAATGTGCGGCATGATGTTGTTATTTTTGTTAGTTTATTACCCAAATGTGTTCACTTTAAAGTCTCACGAGGCAAAGAAAAGAGGCAAATTGTCACATTTGAGAAGCTAGAACGTTAGAACGATAATGTTTGACGTTTGTGTTACAAAAATTAAGATCAATTATTAAAACAGTTGCAGATCCAATTACGTCATTGTTTTTTTTTGTATTTTATGTGAAAATATGAGCTCACTATGACTCTGCAGCACATTTAGGTGAGAAGATGCTTCACATAGTGGTTTTTATTGTGTATTTCTTAGTGTCTCTGATAAACGATTGAGCTTTTTTCTTTTCTTCTTCTTCTGCAGGCGAAATGGCGCTGTCACCCACATCAAGATCCAGAACACGGGGGACTACTACGACCTGTACGGCGGCGAGAAGTTCGCCACCCTGGCGGAGCTGGTGCAGTATTACATGGAGCACCACGGCCAGCTGAAGGAGAAGAACGGCGACGTGATCGAGCTCAAGTACCCGCTCAACTGTGCCGACCCGACCTCGGAGCGGTGAGGCCGCAAACTCACATTTACCACGTTTACTGAGGGAGGAGAGTCATTTATATAGACTTCAATACAACCAGAGGATTCACCCCCTGGTGGCCAGGAGAGAGAATGCAGCTTCAACACATGACATATAGACTTCTTTCTTTAGTAGAAACACACATTTTAAAGTGCTGCTTTTGTTTGGTTCTTTGTGGAGTTTCACCCATCTGTTCAATAAATCAACTAAACGATTAATTCGACACGATTGTGTCTCCGTGTCTTTCTGCCAGATGGTTCCACGGACACTTGTCGGGCCGGGAGGCCGAGAAGCTGCTGACGGAGAAAGGGAAGAACGGCAGCTTCCTGGTGAGGGAGAGCCAGAGCCACCCCGGGGACTTCGTCCTGTCGGTCCGGACGGGAGACGACAAGACGGACAGCAGCGACAACAAACCCAAAGTCACCCACGTGATGATCCGCTGCCAGGTAAACGCCCCGAGCGCCACCTCTGTCTTAAGCACCAGGGGGTGACTCCTCTGGTTGTATAGAAGTCTACGCTTTATGTGTTAAAGCTGCATCCTCTCTCCTGACCACCAGGGTAACTCTGTGTCTTCCTCTCCGAGTCTCTT